>NC_056729.1:1814797388-1815036775 GCF_019279795.1 Protopterus annectens | reverse complement strand
TTTGCAAAAGCTCATGTTTTTTATGTACCAGCATTCTGTACGAGGTTTTAAATTCCCACACTTGGGTAGGCCCATATAACGTGGATGAAGGGAGTGCCAGTAGCTTTTATGCATATTTACAGCCCTCAACTGTTGGTTCATGCCCAGCATGTACAGGTTAATGTGGCACATGTGTAGCTTGGTATTTTGTGCCCCAGAAATGTCAGTGTGCTGCCAGAAATGTAGGGAGCTGTTAACATATAACTGATACTTTCACCTGAACATATCTAGATAATTATATGAAAGTAGAGCTGTCAGTGTATCATCTTAGCAGTAGTGTGTGTGAGAAACTCTTAAAATATATAGCAGTAACATCTGCATCTTGGACAGTTTGTATGTAAGATACATCACATGTATATAATGATCTATCAAAATCCATTTACACAATATAAGGACATTGGGTAGTGTAATAATACATGTAAGTGACATATAACTGAAGTTAATAGGAATGTAATGAAAACTAGAAGGATATATAAGTTGTTAATTGAGATATCTTTTTCCACCCTACTGTATGTGCATAGAAAATGCAATTCCACACCTCAATGGGTATGTCTAATCTCAAAACATTTGTTGGTACATATGTCCTATTGGTTTATAAATATTTGCATTTATTTCTATGCATGTGCCCTGTTAAAATACCACAATATTGGTGGCCTGTTGCCATCAATTCAACCTGCATGCTGTTGTAATGCCCACTATTGTTCTATATATGCACGTGTTATGCTTGCTTTTTAACTGTTGGAAATATGGTGTGTTGGGTTAATGTGAATACGTCTGCATGCTGTTATAACTAATTGGGAATGCTGTTGACTGTTACTAGCCCATATCTTTATTAAACCCTCCAAAACATAGTTCGTATGGGAAGGCCGGTCACAGCGGACCCACCTGTCCCACCTCAGCTGGCCATGGCACCTGGCACCAGCAGGCTCAGTGCCCAGCCTGGGACCTCCTCCTCCGTTGGCCCTGTGCCACCTTCGGGTGGAAGTGCTGCAGGGGATGGGGCTCGGCCCCCGTGCAAGTGTGGGCAGAGAAGGGCCACCTATCACCCTTCGAATGGTCCGGGCTGTGGTGTGTAGAGAGATTGAACATTCTGTTTCAGAGCCTCTATGCCTGCTTGAGGTGAGGCACAAGTGGCTCAAATCCCAGTTCAGCCTGCCCCTCCTACACAGACCCCAGCACAGCCACCCTCTGGGCTGTGAAGGTGCAGTGGTGACTGCCCATGGGTGGGGATCTCAGTCCCACTGTTTCCATCTGTGGGCTCATGGGCTTGCGATTTCCAAACATCCATCCCCGTCAAAGGTGTTTACCCACCACATGTGTCATATTCTGCCCCTGTATGCATCTTGTTTGTCTTGTTTGTTTCCCTCCCCAGCCTACCTCCCCAAATATACCTACTTCCCCTACCCCACATTCCACTCTCACCTGAAAAAAAAGGGCAATCTGCTCCCAAAAAAAAAAATTACTCCCCATACATAGCTGCCCATTTTTGCACCCATGTCCACTGGACACATAAAATATAATTTAATTGGCACTGCAACATACTTTGTTGTCCTCACCCCTCTCTCAGGGGTTGAAGGTTTCATATCTACCTCCAAATATATTCCATATGCACAGCTGTTGCTGTTAAAGAAATGGGCAGCTATGGACCTTCCCTACACCCATCCTGCACATCCTGAGCTACTTTCTATACTGTCTTTCCCTCTTTGTGCCCCTTTTTCACCACTTTCCTATCTCCCCATTTTTCTTTTCTTTCAAAGAAATGAGCGCAGGGGTTAACGGGAGAATGCACTCTTAAGCAGTAGTTAGCAGGTTTGCGCGAGTGTGCGCATTGCTAAGCATCACGCAAACCCATGCAAACCCGCTTACAACTGCTTAAAAGTGCCTTAGTCACTCTGTATGTGAGGGCCCTTGTTCTGCTCAGCAGCAAAATAAAACACCTCTGTCAGTCTCGAACCCGAGACCTTGTACACACTACACTGCATAAAGTACCACTAAGCCATGGTAGATATTCAACAAGTTGGTGCTGAAATAAATATATCATGCATCAGAATGAGTGAATGTAAAGGAAAAATAGGAATGCCATATCACACAACTTGTTCTGTGGATCTTTACCAACAGTTGTTGTGGGATTACATTACATGACTATGATAGGAGAAGCAGCCATTCTAGAAGGAAATATTGTTACACCATCACTTTACAAACCCCACACAGTATCACAGCAGGACAAACACTGGCATATCTGTTTAGGGCAGAGGCCATACCTCCCAACTGTGCCTAATTTTCAGGGATGTCCCTCTGAATCCCTCCAAAAACAACTGACTTTGGCCAGAAAGGTGGTGAATTACATATAATGAGTAATGACAATGATTAAGAGTTAGACACTTCTTTTACTTTAGAAAAGGTGGATTAATCCATATGCTGTGGTTTTCGCAAAGTCTCAACTTAATAGCATTAATATTTTAAAGGTGTCCCTGACTTTTTCTCTACTTTTCCCTGAGTCCGTTCAAATATGTACCTGAGTGTTTGAGAGGTTGGGCAGAGGCAGAAACACAGAGGCATAGCAGCCTTTCTGCTGTTACACATTGTGCAAATAGCTTTGGAAGGAGTTTTGGAAGCATACCCTTATGAGGAGTACAACACTGAAATACAAAAGGATGTAGCCATTTACTGGTAGCAACCAACTGTAAGAATGCCATTGCTCTAGTGCTGAAAAGACCTGTGTGGTGCACAGACAAAGAATAACAGACTAATCTCTGGCTACCATGTGGATAGGTCCACAGTTGGGAGTTATGCAGACAGACTATTGCCTTGATAAACTAACATGTACACAGCAACCCTGTAAGTCCAGCAAGATAAAATTCACACAATAATACGTACGCTCTCTGTACTTTTGCACCCCTACCCAAATATAGAATATGCCTGTGTGTGCAGGGTCTACCAAGGATGTAGGTAAGCATACTTACAGTACTGAAATGTGTCCAGTTTTCTTGAGCAGCTTGTGCTAATGTCAACACTAAAAATGCACAAACTGTTTAGAACTGAGTAAATAAATATCCACAGTATAGCAGTTCTCAAACAATTCTTGGGCCAAAGGAATACATCTCAATAACTAGCTTTGTATGGCAGTTAATTGTAAATTTTGAAAAGAAAGTATATCCTCCCATGTATCTTGTGTTAGCATTTTGAGGGGTGAGTACATTTCTACACTGACAGGTGTGTACTGGAAGGTGCAACATTTAGGTCTGAGTACAAAATGTAAATCACTGGCTACACCCCTGGCTTCTGATATAAGAACTATACCAACCTTCTGTCTTAAACAATGATGTCCACAGCAAACAAGGATGATCTCCATTTTGGAAAGCTGAAAGGAAAATGTCTACCTGAGTTAGCAATTTATAGTACTGGGTTGCTATGACAGTGATTACTGCAATTACTACACAGCAGGCTGCATGCACTTAGCAAATGGTGGCCACTAATTGGTGTAGAGGCCATCACATGCTCATGTGAAAATACCTACAAAAGCAGGCTTCAATCTCTGCCAACAAACTCAATCACTCTATTGCAGAGACTGACAGAGAGAGAGAGAGAGAGAGGGAGACAGAGAAAAGGAAAAAGAAAAATAAATAATACCAAATCATACAAAGGAAAGGTATGTGCCACATATGTATTTACTGGCATGTAGTAGATGTTTTGGAATAGTAGTCTACATAATGTGAACCACTCATATGTGACAGCAGTACTTATCTATGCACAGATGTCCTGCTTAACTACTGCTATGGACAATACAGTGTGTACCTGTGGGAAGTGGGACATACCTGTGAAATATGTAGCTCAGCATTAAATGTCAAAAATCTGATCCATGTTATCTGTGTTCTGTACAGTAGTGTGGCCAATGGCTGTTGGGGGGATTAGTGCTGCCATTATATAAACATGGGTATGACAGAGCAACACATGCATGATAGTCATATTAAAGTGTAGCTTAGCATTGGCAACTGCTGTAGCAGTCTAGTATGCTTATCTAGCATTTGTAGCTATATATACCCCCTCTAATGTTAGTGTGTGTTCACATGTAACACCTGTTTGTGTTGTAGCAAGGCCCAACAGTTCAGCTGTGATGTCCAGGGACTTACAACAGTGTGGACCTTGTGTGTGTATACCACACACATACAGAGAAATATATATATGTGTCATATATATTCACATCTGTATATGTGCATAGAGCAGGGGACATACTGCAACTGTTTGTGAAGGGTGGAAATATATATGTTGGTGAAGGTAAGTATGCACATATTTGTACGTAGGTTTAAGTGTGTGACAAACAAGACAGCATACAGTGCTGATATATGACATGTGGTGGTTAAACAGTGTGGGTGGTTTGTTCAGTTTGCAATGTTGAAGCCAGTGAGGCCTACTAAAGCTACCTGGGCTGTGAACACTTTCAATGCATTTATCACAAGACTGTGCAATGTTATTACATTACTGTACACCTCACATCCTTTGTATAATTGATATTCACACTATGAAAGGTGAAATGTATATGTGCCTACATATATATGTATATGTACACCAATGGATGTGTATATGTATATATATATATATATATATAAATATATATATATATATATAGAGTTATATATACTCATACACACCTACATCTACTTGTTGCAATAGATTTTCTGTACTGTTGACTGACTGTGGTGGTCAATGTGTTTGTGAATACGTCAAAGATATGTATTTGTGGGATAGCTTATTGGGAAACTGTTTATGTCATGGTATTATGGGTCCTTGCTTTGATCCCAGCAAAAGCTGTGTATTCTGTTGCTAGGCAGAAAAAGTGCTATGGCATACAGTGTGATTAAGTCCCTTGGTTTTAACTGGGGTGTGTCATTGGAGGCAAAAGCACTACATCAATGATTATTGGTTGCACTGATGTTGAATCCAAATCCTGTGTGTACTGTAGTACTACTTGAAGCTCTGGGCCTGTACAGCAAAGCATGGTGCATTTCCACAATGCTTGCATCCACTGTTTTGTGTGATCCCTGTATTCATCACAGATTACATTCCCCAAGATTAATGTTTTGTAAGTACTGACACACAGTACTGTATAGTACACACATAAAGCTTATCTGGGTTGCCATACCCTTGTGTCCTGTAATTATGTCTGATGTGTGTGTGGGTATGTCTGTAATATGTCCTCTGTCATATGTGTGGTAAAATATATAACTGCATATCTAGCAACATTTATAGTGGATTACAGCAGTATACAACCTATATTCCCAATAGTGCACATATTTTGGCCACGGGTTTGCCATTAACAAGTTGTGTGGTATAATAGTAATACATGTACTGGACCTTACACTCATTGTGATGGATGACATATTTCTTTACACACCAGCTTGATGTATATCTGCTGTGGCTAGGTGGTGCATTGTGTTGCATACAGTGTGCCAGGTACTCTTGTATAGTCTTATATAGTGATTTTATTTTGTTGCTGTGCAGAACATGGTTCATTAGATAGAGTGAGCCAGGCACTTTCAAGCAGTTGTGGGGTGAGCAGTGATAAATGGTAGTTAAAGTGTTTCACTCTCAGTTAGCTAATAGGTTGCTATATATGGCAGCTCAGTGATATCTGTACTGTATAATGTTAAATGTGCCATATGACTTGCTCAGACATTTTTTCTTTATGTCTTCCAGGGATCATGGCACATCACAGAAATCCCAGCTATAGTATTGCTGAAGATGAGATCATTACTAGCAGTATGATTCAGCACTACAGTCTAATGTTCTCACGAACCAGCCAGTACCAGCAGGAGCGCACTGCAATGTGGCAAGATGTTGTCTGGAGGGTCAATGAAGTAGGCCTGCATAACCAGACATATGAGCAGGTACGCCACCACTGCAGTGATCTACTCAGACATGTCCGTCAGTGTGCTTCTGATGTGTGGCGACAACAGCTTTCAACAGGAGGTGGTGTTAATATCCATCCCCTCCTCACCAGAGTGGAGGAGCTGCTCCTGAGCCTCATGGCACCTGCCCAACAACAACAGCAGCAGACATACACCATGATGGAGGTTGGACCCACCCAGCAACCACACATGGAGAATGCAGGTAACATGGCATATCTGTAGACTACTGTTATCTGTACTGGTAGATCATGCATATGTGAGATGTGGAGTGTGTAGTTAGAAGATGTGGATCCTGTTGTTGTGCAATACTGATCATTTGGAACATAATCTGTAGGCCTGTGAATGTAAACTGTTGTTCTACTGTAAGATTGCAAACACACAGTAGCAATGCCACAGTTGTGGCCACTGACAAACTGTCTTATCTCTATGTAGGTCCCTCTGGGGTGACATCAAGGCAGTGGACAGGTGCTATTGAGTGTGTTCTACATTTATTAATATAAATAAAAAGTGCATGTCATAGTTAAGGTGTAGGCCATGTACACATGTAACACACCTACCCTTAATGCATAACACCATGCACATCCCACTAATGTGATTAGCTGCCTCAAACACATGCAATACCCAGATCATCTCAAAAAATGTGGCTACACTGTAGGGACCATTGGATAGGCAAAGTTGATATTCAACATGCACATAACATACACAACTATGTCATACACAGAGCATTTTAACATGCTACACATAAAGGATTCACAAACCCTCTGTAAAGACAGACTCCAGTATCCAAAATCTCATCCACACATTACACATAATATACCTGAGGGGTAGAGGCCTATCATGGGGCATTTAAACACTCTGCAACACACTACACATTCATGTCAGGGAATGCTCTTTATTGGCCTCCTTACAAACCCATGTAACAACTGGTTGTGAAATGGTGAATGTAGCCAAGGTAGTACAGTTCCAGTACAGCATGATTAGCGCTGGTTTGGGAAACATTTGTAGCCTTGTGTGACCACATGATGATTCATGATGATGGCCTATGGTACTATACCCCATCCAGTTATTGTAACCACAGTACTACACATAGCTTTCATTGCTATACACCTCAATGTTGTGTGTGTGCAACCATATGCAGCTCTAAACAATATGCACACCAATCACCATTTGCACAACTGACACATATATGTTTTGTGATGCTATTGAGTAGCTAGGTCATATGACACACATTGGGTATGTGTGATGTTTAAATATGCAGTTGTGTTTTAGCATGCCATGTCATGGATGATACTAGCATGTCCACAATATGATCTACACTCACCATAACTACTGTACATTGGGTATGTGGACGAATGGTATTCCATCAATTATACATGCACCACTGATGATGTTGTGTGAATACTCATCATGCATGTGCTAAAACTGTGTCCACAATTATTTGCTAAAGGCACAGAGGCTGTAATCAGCATTGAATACCTATATGACACACAGATACACATCCAGCCATGGTATGTAGACCGTGAGTTATGGTGCACAGTACATTACAGAGTTTTGAATACTTGCACAGCAACGTTGTGTCCATGAATGCATTGTGTTTCAGGGGGAGGCCAATCACCTAATAATAAAACACATGCATCAAAGCCATGTATAGTGTTAGTAACAAGGACTGTCTACACGTGCACTGCATGCTGTTGAGCAACACATGTCCTGCATGCTGACGTGTGATATGACTGTTTTG
This sequence comes from Protopterus annectens, assembly GCF_019279795.1. Taxonomy (NCBI): domain Eukaryota; kingdom Metazoa; phylum Chordata; order Ceratodontiformes; family Protopteridae; genus Protopterus; species Protopterus annectens. The sequence continues at coordinate 1,815,029,092 of NC_056729.1, read as the reverse complement.
CTTGTGATACTGTACCCCGCCATCACCTGATATTGTGTATGTTCTGAGATTGCAGGTGTTGTGTGTGCATGTGTGTCTGCTTTAGGGAGGGGTGTATTTGTGTGTGTGCATGTGTGCACGTGTGCATGTGTACACATGTGCATGTGTACACGTGTGCATGTGTGTATGTGCACATGTGTGCACGTGTGCATGTGTGCATGTGCATGTCCACATGTGTGCATGTGTGCATGTGCACATGTGTGCATGTGTGCATGTGTGCATGTGCATGTGGTCTGACATCATGTTCAGGTCTTAAAGTGCATTTCCTGTTTTCCTCTCACAGATGCTGAGGTGGGGCTGGTTCAGTACAGCAGGGAACCTGATGTCACTGAGACAGACAGTGATCATGAGGATAGGTGTGTTGAGGCACAGGCAGGTTTGTCAGGGTCTGTTGTTGGGCCACCAGTTGACAGTACACAAGTCTCCACCCCATCCATGCACACAGTCATACTGCCTGTACATCCATCATCACCATTGCCCTTAGCTGAGGGACAGTGTACGGTTGGCACTGGCCAGGACAGTGTGGTATCTATGGCACATGTATCAGGACACAGCAGCCATAGCCAGATGTCTGGAATGGTACCACATAGGCAGATGCTCAGGGGTTCTCGTCAGAGCACTGCTGGTCATCATGCCCCTGGCAGACGTGCCACAACTCTTTCAACCACATGCATGTTCCAGGCTGTCATGGAGGCACAGGCATGAATGGAGCGGTACACCAGACAGGGACTAAGGGCACAGAGGGCTCATAACACCTCTGTAAATGACAGTATCCATGACCTAGTAGGTGCCATATGTAATTACACTGAAGTCATTGATAGACGTTTGGGTGAGACATTGGATGTCCTACACAATGTCATGTCCATGTGTCAGGACAGTGCGGGATGGTTGAGACATCGACGTGGACGTATGCCAGCAACATCAGCAGCTGGAGGTCACCGTGGACATCCAGAAAGTCACAGCCACTCCCGTAGTGCCAGTACCATCCCCAGAAATGTTGGGGGGGCTGTCCATAGACCATCCTAGAAGACCACGTGCACGTGGCTCTAGCCAGTCCCAGCAGGGACCTGGATCCAGTGGACATATGTCAACCTCTGAGGATAGTACCCAGTCTGGATTAATACCTGATACTGCCTGTAGCACCCCTGCCAGGCACAGGTCCCATATCCATGGCCAGAGATGGTGATCTGTAATGCTTGCCAGGTGCAGTCTGTAGCTGTCCCACAAATCCCCATATATGGCAGCCACATGGTGGAACTGTTTGCAAGCAGACACACACACATAAACCAGAAACCTAGGGCAAACACATACCCGCACACATTACATCAACATTGGCCCATAATAGTACTCATGGTCCTCACACACACACTCACACTTTCATGTTGATTGTATGGCTCAGTGTAGGCCTCTGCCAAACCAACAACACACCCTGTGCATGTGATGAAACCTGTGCCACCTCCTGTCATCTGTAACATTGATGCAGGAGCAGGCTAATGTGGTGCTGATGCACAGGGTGACTTTGATAAAGTATAGCAATGGTTGAATATGTGGCATGTTGTCAGCAGTAAAGTGTAATGATATTCTTGAAGGTGTAGCTGAGCAGGCATGATGCATTAAAGCTGTAATTAGCAATGTTGTATTGTTTCCACCAGTGTTTATTCCAATTTTGCTTTGTTTGCCCATGTGCCACTTGGCTGATGTGTGTAGTTGTGTCAGCATGTGTTATACAGTGGACAGTAAGTGTGGGGTGTGTGTGCAGCACAGGTTTGCACGTGTACATTTGTGAACATGGTGGAGGTGCACTGTCTGCATGTACGTGCATATTGGACACATGGGCAGGGTGACATGCCCTGTATTGGTCAGTGTTAACACTCCATAGTTTCTATTGGTGACCAGTATGCATTGTATTACACACGTTTTGGAACTTGAGTACACATGTGTGTGTATGACATGGGTTGATACTGTGCTGTGGGTGACGCTGTTGTTCCTATCTGTCATCGGTTTGCATTACTAAGATTAACAGTGTCCCAGCTGCATAATTCTGTATTAATGCACACTGTTCACCTACAGAGTTGCATGGACTGTGCTATCACAAATACAAGAAATTCTCACTTATACAGTAAAGGTGCATTAATCTCATGGACCCCTGCCATAAACTAAATATATAATAGAAGGTGTGATGTTATACCAAATAAGAGTTACATACCAAGAAGGGATAACCTCTCTGGTCAGTATCATTGGGAAAATTCAATCCCTCAATAAACATACAAGGCAAGCTTCAAAATACAAAATGGCAATGATTCCAAAGACAACACTAAAGCTGTCTTTATTGTTCATAATCTACAGGGAAAATCTCAGATTGGGTCACAGTTAATGTAAATGGTCACAAAGTACACTTATCTGACTGACATTACCAATTCCTTTTCAGACAGTTTGAATGCGGATTTCACCACTCTGTCGCTATACAAGGGCCAAATTTCCAGACCTGCAGAACGTAATACCTGATGATTCACAGACACTCTAGTTAAAACAACTCTTTTTTACAAGGTCCACACCACGGTGGCAATGGTACTGGACAGTGTCCCTGGCTGTGTCATACACAAGCTGACATATAGGTTCATAGGTTCATACTAGGCTATTTGCCCTAGGGCATTTATAAGCCTAGCCAGAGTGTGTTTGGCTTTCGCCACCCATTTTAAATTAATTTTGCTATGCCCTTTTTCGAGGTTAGTATACTGTGCCTCTGTCTAACAGTGACACAGAAGTGATACCCAGGGTAAACCTATGATCCCCCATCCACTCTTCAAGATTCCTCTTGAAGAGAGTCAATGAGGGACTCTGCTGAACCTGGACTTGGAATTTATTCCAGAGTGAAGGGAGCCTCTGGGTTATGAATCTGTCCCTCTAGCATGTCCTATTTATTTCAGTGCTGAGGTTCAAGTCTCTCGAGCATGTAGCTCAATGGGATTTGGATTTTCTGAGGTGCAGCATGTCCATTAATTCTGGGTTGGACATGGCTTTATATGTCAGGCACAGATCACCTCTGAGCAGGCGGTATGCCACTGAGTAGAGCTGGAGTTTCTTTAACTGGGCAGCATATGGCATCTGTTTGCGCCCTTTGATCCTCTTGGTGAGGTACTTTTGGGGTCTTTCCAGTTGCTGCAGGTGTCTGGTAAGGTGCATCCCAAAAGGGGCATTGTACTCAATTATGGGCCTGATGAGGGATGAGTAAAGAGGCACGATGACCTCTCCTGATCTAGATGTGAATCCCTTCATGATTAGGTGGGCTATATAAAATGTTTTTCTAACCACTTTGGCCATGTGGTTGTCAAATGAGAGACTGCTATCAACTTAGGTCCCCATGTCCCTAATTACGTCTTCCATACTTAATGGATTACCACCTATGTGGTAATTTGTGGGCACTTTGTTTTTGCCAAAGGGGATGACTATACACTTTTTGGCATTTATCTTGAGGCCATGGCTCTGGCACCAGTTGTCTGTTTCTATGAGGCCCTTTTGGAGGATGCTTGTGTCGGCTGGAGAGTTGATTATAGCGCCCAGTTTGCAGTCATCTGCGAACTTGGTCAGCCACAGTCCTTCCGTGTTATCCTGTACCTCCGAGAAATATATACTGAACAGGAGAGGTCCCAGGACTGAGCCTTGTGGGATGCCACTTTTAACTGGTTTGGAATCTGACATGGCTCCAGCAATTCTAACCATGTGGGTTCTGTCCTTGAGCCAGTTTGCAACCCATCTAGTGACATAGGGGTTTATATTTAGGCTGGTGAGCTTATCTATAATGCCCGAGTGGGGTATTGTATCAAAGGCTTTTGTGAGGTCCAGGTAGGCTGTGTGCACCACCTTCCCCTCATCAATGGCCTTGGTGACTGTTTCAAAGAAATCAACCAGGTTTAAGAGGCAGGATCTGCCCTTAACAAAGCCGAACTGGGTAGGATCCAGTGTCTGTAGGTCCCCAATATCTTTTTTTATGAGGTCCATGATGATCCTTTCCATAGCTTTGCAGACCAAGCTAGTCAGGCTTATGGGGTGATAGTTTCCAGGATCCGATGAGGCACTATCTTTGTGGAGAGGGACCACTGTTGCTGTACACCACTCTTTGGGTACATATCCTGTGGTAAGGCTGAGATTGAACAGTAGTTTTATGTTTGGGTTTAGCTCTTCTTAGAGTTCATGTAGGATGCAGCCTGGGACACCGTCTGGTCCCATTGATGCTGTGTTTTTTGCTTTGGAGAGGGCTCTTACCTGAGCATCTGAGATGTCAGGGGGGCAGCACTCTGCTGGGATAGATATTTGCCCTTTTGGTGGGGAGGGGAGGAGAAGTTTGCGCTGAACCTGTCAGCTAAGATGTTGGCAATGTCTGTGGGTTCGGTGTATTTTTTTTCATTTTGGACTAATTCTGAGCATATCTGGGAATTCCCACCCAGGTTCCTAACATAACTAAAGAAAGTCTTGTGATTATCCTTAGTGTCCTGTACAATTTTTCTCTCGAAGCTGGCCTTAGACGATTTTATGAGTGCCTGTAGTTTTTTTGCTAACACACTGATCAGAGATGCCGTCCCTTTTTGGGATTTTGCTCTATCATGTAGTAGTTTCCTCCTTCTATTTTATAGTTTGTTTATGGCTGGGGTCCACCATACAGGACGTCTGCCTTTGGAGGATTGGGTCTTGGTTTTATTTGGGATTGCATGATCCATGCATTCCTGAAGGTGTTCATAGAATGTGTTTATAAAGGATTCTGTGGTCTGGGCCGTATATTTCACAGGCCCGGGGGCTTTGAAGGATTCCACCTCAGTTTTAAGGAGTGTAAAATTTGCTTTAGAGAAGTTTTTCACTGTGGTTTTCTGGGCAGGGGGTGGGGTCGGGATGTGAATATCCAGTGAGATTAGTTTATGGTCTGATCTTACCAGTGAGGGATACACTTCTGGTCTGGAGCATAGAGTCCCCATGTTGGTGATGATCAGGTCCAGTATGTTTTCCCCTCTTGTGGGAGTGGTAACAAGTTGTTCCATAGCATTTGAGTTTATAAATTCTAGGAACCTTTGAGCTAGGGTGTTAGAGCTAGAGTAATGCTCCCAGTCTATGTTTGGGTAGTTGAAGTTACCCAATATAATGGTGTTTGGAGTGACCTTCATATTTTCCAGTGTTCTCAGGAAGGCCGAGTGGGGTTCCTGGGTTTGGTAGGGCGGTCTGTAGCAGGCTATAAACTGGAAGGCAGTTTTACCCACTGTTAGTTGCACATGTATAGTCTCTGATGCTTCGTGCTGTGCCACCAACCTGGAGGTGTAGGTATCTTTGACGAATATTGATACCCCCCTTTTCTGGTTCGGTCCAAGTTTTGGGGCCGAAAAGCATGGTATGAGGTATAACCTGGTAGTGCTGAGGTGCTCTCGGGAGCCTTGAACCAGGTTTCTGTTACTGCACAGATATTGATATTCTCCATGCTAAGGAGAGCTTCGAGTGCATGCATCTTGAGGTTTAGACTTCTGGTGTTGAGTAGCATTACTCTTAGTTTCTTATCCCTTGTGATACCTATGGAGGTGGGTTTGTCTTTTGACCCTTGCCTAAAAAAGGCACTATGGGGGTAGCAAGAGCCTTTGCCAATATCTGAAAGCCCAGGGGTGACAGGTGCACACTGTCCCTAGCGAAGCATCGTGGCTTGTCGAGCATGTCATCCCAGGCTGACAGGCATTGGATCCCCTTTGAATGACACCAATACTTAAGCCAATTGTTGAAATTGATCATCTTGTCTTCATATTGTGGCATCATTCTTGGTGAGGGTAAGATGCTACTCAAGGTCAAGGTCATACCAGCCTGGGCCACATGCTCAGAGAGCTCCTCTATGTCTCTTTTCATGTAGTCCAGGGAGGTACATTTCAGGTCATTCACACCAGCATGGACAATGACTGAGTCATATTTGTACTTGCCTTGGAGTCACCTGAGTGCTTGTGTTATGTGGCGGATCCTAGCACCCAACAGGCAGCTCACCATGACCTTCTCCTTGTTCAGCCTGGTGAGCGGGACGTCAGTGTGCCTGACGATAGAGTCACCTATTACAAGTGTATCAGGTGTGTTGTTTAGCCTTAAGGGCTGTGACTGTTCGGCACACTGGCTTTGTGAGCTATGTGTTGCACGTGTTTTGTTTTGGGGTAGCAGTTGCTTGGGTGTCTGCTTTGGAGGTCTCTGCTGCTTAGGCAAATTTTTATTTAGAGCCTCTGAGTATGTTTTTGTATGTTTATGTGTTTAGTTTGCTGTCGTGGTAGGTCTATGTGAGACTGGAATTATAGTGCATGTGGTTTCCTTCTCCTCCTGACAGGTTTCGCCAATACTGAGTTGAGAGAGCTTAGCCTCCAGTTTGGCTATATGGTTGCATCTCTCACATGTTTTGGAATTTGTTGGGAGGAGGAGAGGGTTGTCTGTGTACATGAGGCAGTTGTAACATTGCCTCAAGATTCCCAGATTCACCAGCTGGACCAGAGAGGAGATTGACAACTGACCTTTGGACATGCTAGAATAGTATTGGGAATTCCTTTATAATTGAAAAAAAGGGCCAATGGGGAACAAGGTACTCAAGGGGAGTTTGTGAGGGTGTAGTGCTTTTAATTTTTTAGTGCTGACTTATATAATTTCTTTAGTAAGCAAGTGTCAGGTAACTTAAATGCAATGTGTTACAGGTAACTTAAATGCAAAAATGACAAACAGTAACTTTCTTTCAAGTGAAACAAGGAAATAAGTACAGTAAGCAATGCAGATTTCACTAGGGATCCACAGAAGCGCTGAAAAGCCACGTTTTAGGTGGAATTAGTGTTTCAGGAAAATAACAAGCAAACAAGCATACAAACAAAGCTAGATTCAGCAGACCTGGATCTAGTCTATGCTACAGCAAACAAGGTGCACCAATTTCAGTAAGAAACAGTTCAAATATGCAGGCACTATAAGCCTTTAACCAGAAATTCCCAGCTCAGAAGGGCAAAGTCCAGCCTCTCCTCCCACAAGAGTGCAGACCATGAACCTTCTTAATGTAAAATAACTGGCCTGAAGCCCAAGTGCTTAAACTAGACCTAATACACTTTTAGAATTACAGACACTGAGCCCTCAATCAGCAGTTCCCAACTTAGAAGGATGTAAGCTACCTGTCCTGCCACCACAGTGCAGGCCACAAACCTTCCTAATGTAAAACAACTGGTCTGAGCCCAAGTGCTTAATCCAAAAGACTTAGAATGATAGCTATACTTTAATCAAGTTACCTCCAAGCAGTAATAAATACAATTGAATACTTTAAAGAATGCCTGGATTAGTGCACAAGTTATACAAACAAAGCTAGATTCAGCAGGCCTGGATCTAGTCTATGCTACAGCAAACAAGGTGTACCAATTTAGTAAGAAGCAGTTCAAATATGCAGGCACTATAAGCCTTTAACCAGAAATTCCCAGCTCAGAAGAGCAGAGTCTAGCCTCTCCTCCTACAAGAGTGCAGACCACGAACCCTCTTAATGTAAAATAACTGGCCTGAAGCCCAAGTGCTTAAATCAGAATTAATATACTTTTAGAATAACAAACACTGAGCCCTCAATCAGCAGTTCCCAACTTAGAAGGATGTAAGCTACCTGTCCTGCCACTACAGTGCAGAGCACAAACCTTCTTAATGTAAAACAACTGGTCTGAAGCCCAAGTGCTTAAACTAAAAGGCTTAGAGTGAGTTACACCAAGCAGTAATAAATACAATTGAGTACTTTTAAGATGACGCAAAAGCAAAATAAAGTAGGAAGAAACACAAATACAGTAAAAGCAGATACATTTTTTTTTTTTTGAGTGAGCAAATGAGATGGGCCCAGGAGGAGTATCCAAGTGCAAATTTACAAGAGGGGCGGGCAGTTTCAAAGCCACCAAGATTAACACCAACACAAAAACAGGGAGGATGGACGGGAACCTACTGAAAAACAGAGTCACACCTTCCGACTAGATATTCCTCAATGCAACACAAACAAATTACTTTAAATCATGTATTATTTGATAAAAGTGCAGATAAAAGTTACTTAGCTTCACTTATGCATTCAAGTTGATAGCAATTTCTAACAAATAATACAATTCAGCAAGCACTGACTGAAGGGCAGAGTCAAAACTTCCAGTTCAGTTAATATTCTTGCAACACAGTTAAATCAACTTACATACTGTATTCTTTGAAAAAAAGTGCAAATAAAGGTACTTAAATTCTCTTATACGTCCAATTGAAAGCAGCTAGATCTTAGCCAGCCAAAGCTGAATTTTTTAAGCAGAAAATATTTCAAACTGTACCACTTAAATAGGCAAAGACAGGAAATCAAAGAATGTGGCTACCCCCACACTTGCAATTACCTACTGAAAAACAGAGTCACAGCTTCCAGCTAGATATTCCTCAATGCAACACCACTCACCTAAATGCTCTGTCCAAATGGAGCTTCTATACAAGTTACATACATGTGGAATGATGTACGGTAATGGTGTTCACAGTCCACAAGCATTGAGCTACAACATCTTCTCCTTTCAGATGCTCCCATTAGGGGTCACCACAGCAGATCATCTGTTTCCATTTCTTCCTGTCCTCTGCATCTTGCTCTGTTACACCAACCACCTGCATGTCCTCTCTCACCTCAGCCATAAACCTCATCTTAGGCATTCCTCTTTTCCTGTTACCTGGTGGCTTCATCCTTAGCATCTTTTTCACAATATACTCTACATCCCTCCTCAGCACATGTACAAACCAACTTAATCCTGCCTATCTGGCTTGGTCTACTAACCTTCAAACCTGGCCAGACCCTCTAATATACTTATTCTTAAACCTGTCCACCCTCGTCACACCCAGTGCAAATGTTAACATAAATTGATTAAGGGTAGAACTATAACAGGTCCTGGAAACTATCACCCTATAAGCCAGACCAATGTTATCTGGAAAGCTATGGAGCACAGCATTATGGAACTCATTAACAGAGACATTATGAACCTGCAAACACTGCACCATACCCACTTAGGTTCTCTAAAGTCCAGATCATGGCTCCTACACGTAATAGACTTCAAGCCAGTCAACAAGGCTATAGGTAAGGGAGGGGAAATCAACACAGTCAAGCTATAGCTCACCAGCAAATCATTCCTATCCCACATACTGGTATTACACATAACCTCAACAGACTGACCATAAACAATTGTTAGATGATGGTTTGACAACTGATGCATAGATGTAGGACACACAGTAACATTTGCAGCCTCCATGTACTATTCTATGCCAGTAACAAATGATATTGACCTGCACTCAGTCCTGGAACCACTCCTGTTTGGCATATAGCTTTCTTAGGTACACGCAAACACAGTAGGGATATGTCTGCCCACTTTTGATGAAAATGCATACTGTGGGCTATACTTTATTCTCCAGGTGACACACACATCCTCCAAAAGGGTATCATACAGATAGATACCTGGTGTCAAACTCATGCTGTAAAGCTATAAGCCTAAGAAAGCATAGTTATCCACTTTTAGAAAACAAAGTATCCCCAGAGTACCACATAGGTAGTAGCCCCCAAAATGTGGAACAGGTACTAATATATACATAGAGACGTGTTAAGTCATCTCTCCTTTGATAATCACATTACCAAAGGGTTTTGGAAATCCCTCTGTAGAGCACATAAGCAATAAAGGGTTTGCATGCAGATCCACAGAGGTTGTTGCACACCTATAATGATTAGTCATCTTTGCAGACTTTGCTTGCTTTGGAACAGGTTTCATATATACCTCAAGCATAAACCCTCACTCACACTCTTCAATAGAAACCGTGATGAGTGGATGTGAAACGAAGCCATAGCCCAGGGATCACTGCAGTGGCTAAGCTTGTCACAAGCATACAGAAGTGACCTAAGGTCTGGAAAGTGCCAGCACGCTCTGGCAAAGATAACACATGCGTTCATCGAGAAAGCAGAGTACCCACCTATGAAATACTTGAGGTCACATGTATGTATATGGATTTGCCCTACAGCTACCTTACATGTGTAATGCACATACAGTTGTCATTGTGAGATGTCATACACTATAAAAATCAAAACCCACTCCACATTGGCCAATGGTGTCACACGCCTGGAGCACAGACACACACATTCAGCAAGTGCAAGATTCAAACTCTTTCCTAACTACATTATAATACTACAGCAGTACGCATTTACATGACATACTATACACATTACTGTGATTTCACTTTTCCACAGGTCTATTTGTAGGATGGTGACATCATCGGACTTGACAAAGATGAGTATACCACTTTTAAGGTGTTTGGGTAGTCTCCAAAAAGGTTGCTCCTTTCCAGGGACACATACACACAGTTGGCAAGTGCAGGATTCAAACCCCTACTTAACTACATTATGATACTACAGCAGTACATATTTACACACCACACTATACACATTACTGGGGTTTCACCTTTCCACAGGTCTACTTGTAGGATAGTGACATCATTGGACTTGACAAAGATGAGTATACCACTTTTAAGGTGTTTGAGTAGTCTCCAAAAAGGTTGCTTCTCCCAGGGAGACACACACAGTTGGCAAGTGCGGTGTTCTTAATCCAAACTAAGTACGTCTTTACACTTCAGCAAGCAATATGGAGTTACAGGGTGCAATACAGACATCACTTGCTGACAGTTTGCACAAAGGTTTTTCTCACATTTGCTGACCTCAGCAGGCTTATCATACTAGGTGTATTGTGAGTGTATTGTATGCATAGGCTATGACTATATCATATAGGGGTTGATGCACCACATGCTGGCACACACAGGGTCAAACCTTGAGTAGCATCTTACCTTCACCTACATGATACTGCAATATAACAGAAAGATGAAAAAACTTTAACAATTGGCTGAGCTTCTGTTGTCATTCAAAGTGGATCTAGTCTCTGTCTGCCTGTGATGACATGATAGACAAGCCTTGTTGCTTTACTACAGATGGTTTGCACCTGTCACCCCTATGCTTCTGAATACTGGCCAAGGCTCGTGCTGTCCCCATATTACCTTTTTTAGGCAAGGCTCAAAGTTTCATAGGTAGGCACTAGTCTATCAGCCCTGGGGCCTATACAAGGCCAGCCCAAAAGGTACCCTGGTCTTTGCCACCCAAGAAATCTATTTTCCTGTGCCACTGTCATGCAGAGACACAGAAGTGATCCACAGGGTGAATTTCCTATTTCCCATCCAATAATCAAGATTTTCCTTGAAGAGTGCTAATTTGGAGCTTTGTTTGATATAGATAGGTAGAGTATGTGAAGTCTGTGGGACAGGAATCTATCCCTCCAGCATGTTCTGTTTATTGTGGTGACAAGGTTTAGGTCCCTAGAGCATGTAGGTTCATAGGTAGGTACTAAGCTATCTGCCCAAGGGCATTTATAAGCCTAGCCAGAATGTGTTGGCTTTTGCCTCCCTTTTAAATTACTTTCCTGGGCCTCTGTCTAGCAGGGCCACTGAAGTGATCCCAGGGGTTAATTTACAATTTCCCATCCACTCATCAAGATTCCTCTTGTAGAAAGTCTGCAAGGGGCTCTGCCTAACATCAACTGGGATTCTATTCCAGAGTGAGGGAAGTCTCTGGGACAGGAATCTATCCCTCCAGCACATCCTGTTTATTACTTTGCTATGGTTTAATTCACTAGAGCGTGTGGCTCTAAGAGATTTGTTGTTCTTGAGGTGGAGCATGTCCATTAATTCTGGTTTGAACATGGCCTTATACGTCAAGCATAGATCACATCTGAGCAGGCAGTAAGCAACCGAGTAGAGCTGGAGTTTCTTTAGTCGAGCTGCATAGGGCATCTCTTTGAGGCCCATGATCCTCTTGGTGAAGTACTTCTGTGCTCTTACCAGCTGTTGCATGTGCCAATTAAGGTACATACCAAATGGGGCATTGTACTCTATTATGGGCCTAATGAGTGATGAGTAGAGGGGCACAATGACCTCTCTTGATCTAGAGGTGAACCCTTTCATGATTAGGTGGGCTACATAGAAGGAATAACTAACCACTTTGCCAATGTGATTATCAAAGGAGAGGTTACTATCTACCTGGATCCTCAGGTCCCTAATTACATTTTCTGTACCTAGTGGATTACCACCTATGTGGTAATTTGTGGGCACTTTGTTTTTTCCAAAGGGGATGACTATGCATTTTTTGCCATTCAGCTTGAGGCCATGGTTTTGACACCAGGTATCTGTCTCTGTAAGACTTTTCTGGAGGATGTCTGTGTCAGCCAGAGAGTCGATTATGGTCCCCAATTTAAAGTCATCTGGGAACTTTGGCAGCCATAGTCCTCCCATGCTTGCCTGTACCTCAGAGACATATATACTGAACAGGAGGGGTCCCAGGACCGAGACCTGTGAGATGCCACTTGTGACTGGTTTAGAGTCGGACATGGCACTTGCAACTCTGACCATGTGTGCTCTATCCGTGAGCCAGTTGGCTACCCATCTCATGACACAGGGGATAATGTTCAAGCTGGTAAGCTTGTCTATGATGCCAGAGTGGGGAATGGTGTCAAAGGCCTTAGTGAGGTCCAGGTAGGCTGTGTGGACTACCTTCCCTTCATCTATGGCCTTGGTTAATGTTTCAAAGAAGTCAAACAGGTTTAGGAGGCAGGATCTGCCTTTAACAAAGCCAAATTGGGTAGGGTCCAGTATCTGGAGGTTCCCAATGTCTCTGTTTATGAGTGCTATGATAATTTGCTCCATAGCTTTGCAGACTAGGCTGGTCAGGCTTATAGGGCAATAGTTCCCAGGTTCTGTTGTGGCACCACCTTTGTGGAGCAGGATGACTGTTTCTATACACCATTCTTTAGGTATATAGCCTGTGGTAAGGTTGAGTCTGAACAGTGAATGTAGGTGAGGGTTTAGTTCCTTTTGGAGCTTGTGTAAGACACAGCCTGGGACACCATCCAGTCCCATTGATACTGTGTTCTTAGCTTTGGAGAGGGCTGTTTTTACCTGCATGTCCATGAAGTCTGGGGTTCTGCATTTTTCTGGGATGGACACGGGCCCTTTTTGGGGTGAGGGGGGGGGGTTGAAGTTTGCACTGAACTTGTCCACCAGGATGTTGGCAATGTCAGTTGGTTCAGTGTATTTTTGCCATTTTGCAGTAGCTGAAAGCATATCTGAGAGTTGCCACCTAAATGTTTGATATAGCGAAAGAAGGCTTTGTGGTTATCTTTAGATTCCTTGGCAATTTTTCTTTAGAAACTGGACTTGGATTATTTTATGAGCGATCGTAGTTTCTTGCTAATAATGATCAGTGATGCCTTTCCTTTTTGGAATTTTGCTCTAGCATGTGTTAGTTTCCTCCTTCTGTTGTATAGCTTATTTATGGGCAAGGACCACCAGATTGTTTTTTTCTTTTTGGAGGAGTGAGTCTTGGTTTTAATTGGGATGGCTCAATCCATGCATCCCTGTAGATGCTCATAGAATGCACTTGTAAAGGATTCTGCAGATTGGAAAGCATTATCCTGTAGCAAGGGGGCTTTGAAACGTTCCACTTTGGTCTTGAGAAGTGTGAAGTTTGCTTTTTGCTTTTGAAAAGTTTTTCACAGTGGTTTTGTTAACTGGGGGGGGGGTGTGTGGCTGTCCAGTGTGATTACTTCATGATCTGATATTACCAGTGAGGGGTTTACCTCTGGTGTGGAACATTGATCCCCCATGTTGGTGATGATCAGGTCCAGTATGTTGTCACCTCTAGTGAGTGTGGTGACCAGCTGTTCTGGGCTGTTTGAGTTTATAAACTCTAGGAAGCATTGGGCAAAGGACTTGTATTCGAGTAATTCTCCCAGTCAATGTTTGTGTAGTTGAAATCTCCTCATATCATGGTGTTTGATAGGACCTTTATATTTCCTAGTGTTCTCAGGAATACTGAGTGAGGGTCCTGAGACAAGGTATGTGATCTATAGCAGGCTGAAATCTGATAAGCAGCTTTGCCCAATGTTAGTTGCACTTGCATGGTCTCCAAGGCCTTGTGCTGTGCCACTAACCTGGAGGTGTGGGTATCATTTATGAAAATGAATACACCCCCCTCCTTTAGTATTTCAGCCTGGGTTTTGGGGCCGACGTTCAGAGGGATTGGGATTTCTTTAAGTGGAGCATGTCCAACAGGTCTGTGTTTGACATAGCTTTGTATGTTAGGCAGAGATCACCTCTAAGTAGGCGATATGTGACCGAGTACAGCTGTAGTGTTTTGAGACGATCTGTGTATGGCATGTATTTGAGGCTGCTAATCCTCTTTGTGAGGTATTTCTGCAGGCTTTCCAGTTGTTGTAAATGTCTTGTGAGGTACATAGCAAAAGGGGCATTCTACTCTATAATGGATCTAATGAGTGATGAGTAGCGGGGAACAATGACCTTCTTTATTCTGCATTAGACACCTTTTCTGATGAGGTGTGCCCTGTAGAAGGATTTCCTGACTACTGTGGTGATGTGATTATTAAAGGAGAGTCTACTGTCCACCTGTGTCCCAAGGTATCTTATCACACTTTCGGTGTTAAATATACTACCACCTATGTTGTAGTTCTTGGGTACAGTGTTTTTACCAAAGTGGATGACAATGCACTTTTTGGCATTGAGCTTGAGGCCATGGCTTTGACACCAGGCATCTGTCTCAGTGAGGCCCTTTTGTAGGATGTCCACATCATTAGTAGTCTTGATTATGGCTCCTAGTTTGCAGTCATCTGGGAACTTCATTAGCCAGAGACCTTCCCTGTTAACCTGTACTTCAGGGAAGTAGATACCAAACCGGACAGGAACCAAGACTGAACCCTGTGGTACTCCACTTGTCACTGGTCCAAAGTCGGACTTGGAGTCTGCTACTTTCACAGTGTGGGTTGTGTCAGTCAGCCAGTTGACAACCCATCTTGTGACACAGGGATTTATACCTAGTTTATAGGTTCATAAAGGGTACCCTGGCTTTCGCCTCCCAAGAAAAATTATGTTCATGTGCCACTTTCGAGCAGAGCCACAGAAGTGATCCCTGGGGTGAATTTCCTATCTCCCATCCAGTCATCAAGATTTTTCTTGAAGAGTGCTAACGAGGAGCTTTGATATAGATAGGTAGTTTGTTCCAGAGTATGGGAAGTCTCTGGGACAGGAATCTATCCCCCCAGCATATTCTGTTTATTGTGGTGACAAGGTTTAGGTTCCTAGAGCATGTAGCTCGTAGGGACTGGGATTTCTTTAAGTAGAGCATGTCTAAAAGCTCTGGGTTTGACATAGCTTTGTGTGTTAGGTAGAGATTGCCTCTGAGTAGGTGATATGCGACAGGGTAAAGCTGCAGTTTTTTGAGACGGTCTGCGTAGGGTATCTGTTTGAGGCCAGTAATCCTCTTTGTGAGGTATTTCTGTGGCCTTTCCAGTTGTTGTAGATGTCTTGTGAGGTACATACCAAAAGGGGCATTGTACTCTATAATGGGTCTAATGAGTGACGAGTAGAGGGGAACAATAACCTCTTTTTTCCTGGATGAGAAACCTTTTGTGATGAGTGGGTTTATCCATAATTCCAGAGTGGGGGATTGTGTCAAAAGCCATGGCAAGATCTAGATAGGCTGTGTGAACCACCTTACCCTTGTCTACGGCTTTGGTGACTACTTCAAAGAAGGCTATCAGGTTTAGGAGACATGATCTGCCTTTAACAAACCCAAAATGGTTGTGGTCCAGAGTTTGGAGATTACCAATGTCTTTGTTTATAAGTTCCATGATGATACGTTCCACGGCCTTGCAGACCAGGCTCATCAGGCTAATGGGGTATGAGTTCCCGGGGTCCATGGTAGCTCCCCCCTTGTGTAGTGGGATAACCGTCACTGTGCACCATTCAGCAGGCACAAAGCCTGAGGTGAGGTTATGATTGAACATGGTATGTAGGTGTGGTGCCAGTTCGTTCTGTGGTTCATGTAGAACGCAGCCTGGGATGTAAACTGGTCCCATGGATGCTGTGTTCCTGGCTTTGGAGAGTGGTTTTTACTTGTGCAGCCATGATGACAGCAACTTTGCATTCTTCTGGTATAGAGATGTGGTCTTTCATGGGTGAGAGGGGAGGGTAAAGTTAGCACTGATCCTATCTGCCAGGTTGTTGGCAATATCAGTTGGGTCTGTATATTTAGTGCCATTGTGCTGTAACTCAGAGCAGATCTGAGTGTTGCCATTGAGATTCTTGACATAGCTATAGAATGCTTTGTGGTTGTCTTTAGAATCGGTGTCGACTTTGTTTTCGTAACTAGCTTTG
Organism: Protopterus annectens; assembly: GCF_019279795.1. Lineage (NCBI taxonomy): Eukaryota > Metazoa > Chordata > Ceratodontiformes > Protopteridae > Protopterus > Protopterus annectens. The sequence goes on along the minus strand of NC_056729.1, from coordinate 1,815,012,787 downwards.
GAAGAGTTTATCAGGGATTGTACCTTCTTCCTGAGGCTGACCAGAGAGCTCCTCCACTCATGGGATTTTACCCTCTTTTGCAAAAGTTTCTTCCTTCTGTTGTGCAGTTTGTTTATGGCAGGGAACCACCAGATTGGCTTCCTTTTCTTGGAGGATAGCGTCTTGGTTTTGTTTGGGATAGCATGATGCATACACTAATGTAAGTGCTTATAAAGTGCAATTGTGAAGGATTCAGTAGTCTTAACAGTATTGTCCATCTGCATGGGTGTCCTGAAGTTCAGCACTTTTGTCTTAAGAAGCATGAAGCTGGCTTTGGAGACATTTTCAACATGGTTTCCTTGATGGGGGGTAAGTCCAGAATGTGGATATGTAGGGTAATTAGCTTATGGTCAGATGGGACCAATGAGCCATTGACTTCAGGTGTGGAACACTGGTCACTCAGGACAAACCAAACCCCATAACCAACACAAATAACCACAAAGTTAGCTAAATGCTACTCATTGCCAGTCTCAGCCTCCAGATGCACACACTCGAGGCACATCTCAGTATGGAGAATATTGATATCTGTGCAGTAACAGAAACCTAGTTCAAGGCTCCAGACAGCACACCAGCACTACCAGGATACTACTCATTCCATACCTTTCAGCATCAGGACTTGGATCATAGCACATAGGTTGGGGATGTATCCATATTCATCAATGATACCTACACCTCTCTCTACATGCTCTGTACAGGATATGTACCTATAGAATGTCGCACAGCAATGTTCTTCACACTCCACAGGGGTGGGGCCTCAGAAAACCCTTGGCATACATGCTCTATGAGCCTGATGAGTGTGTTCTGCAAGGTAATGGAGCCAATCATAATGGAAGTCAACAATACAGAGATTGGGAACCTTCACACAGTTGAGCACACCCAGTTTGGCTTCATCATATGCAGATTACTCCTCCTGAACTGGGTAGATTTCTTTGAGACCATTACCCAGGCTACAGATGATTGAAATGAGCTCAACACAGCCTACCTATACCTCATTACAGCCTTTGACATCATTCCCAAGTCAGGTATCATAGATGAACTCACCAACCTGGGCATGAATCCATACATCACAAGATGGATTGCAAACTGGCTCACAGATAGATTCCACAAACTAAGAGTTGCTGGCTACATGTCATACTCTACACCGGTAACAACTGGTGGCCCCCAGGGTTCAGTCCTGGGGTCCCTCCTGTTTGGTATAGACTTCTCAAATGTACATGCCAACACAGGAGGGTTGTGGTTGACTAAGTTTGCTGGGAACTGTAAAGTGTTTGCCATAATAGATTCCCTGGATGACACAAATATTCTCCATAAGAGACTCTATGAGACAGATGTGTGGTGTCAGAATCATGGCCTCTAACACAGTGTGGAGGAATGCATAGTGATCCCCTTTGGTGAAAACAAAGTACACACAAACTACCACATAGGTGTTACCCACTTAAAACTGACAAGGTAATAAGCGATCTGGGGACACAAGTAGATAGTCATCTTTCCTTTGACAACCATGTTGCCAAAGTGATTGTGAAATCCTATGTGGCCCACCTAATCAACAAAGGGTTTGCATCAGGATCCGAAGAGATAGTGGTGGCCCTCTACTCTTAAGTCATCAGAACCATCATTGAGTACAATGCACCATTTTGGATGTACTCGACTACGCATATCCAGCAGCTGGAGAGACCACTGAGGTACCTTACCAAGAGGATTACTGGCCTCAAACAGTTGTGTTATGCAACACAACTAGAAAAACTAAATCTGTTCTTCGTTGTGTACTGCCTACTCAGAGGCACACTCTGCCTAACATACAGAGCCATGTCCAACGCATAACTGCTGAGCATGCTCCATCTACAGATAACAAAATTGAGTCACCCTACACACTCCAGGGATATGAACCTCATCACAACAATGAATACAACATGCTGGTGGTATAGAGTACCATCCCAGACACTTGCCTTACTGTGGAACAAAGTCCCAATGTACATCAGACAGAGCCCCTCGCTGACACTTTTCAATAGGAACCTTGATGAGTGGATGGGAAACAGACAATTCACGCCAGGCATCACACCAGCAGCCCCACTAGAAAGGGGCTTAGGGTACTAACTATTAGAACAAGGGCTTGGGAGACTACCCAATGGGGTGGTGAAAGCTGCACAACTTGCCTAGGCTAACATATGCCTTATTGAAGATAGGTTCATAGGTATGTAGTAGGGTCTATATTATATCATCGAACGCTTAAAAAAGCGAACGCTGATTGATCGACCTAACTTAAGCGAAAGCTTACAATCTCGAACTGTCAGATCAGTGATTTTTTTTCCCAGGGAAAAAAAATCGCTGATCCAAAACACATATACACAACACAAACACACCAAACAAACAGAAATCCACACACATACACCTAAAATCTGGTACCTAACCCTACACTAAACTATGCACACACCACTAACTACCCACTTACCTTAACCCAAACCCCAACTATAAGGTCCGTCACTATCGCACACTCACCTCACCTGCTCCCTAACCCTAACTCACTTAAATCCGCCCCAACCCTCATGTCCACTCAGTCGCACACACACCTAACCCGAGCCCTAACCCTAACTCACCTAAATCACCCTAACACTCACATCCACACAATCGCACACTTACCTGAATCCGACCGGTAACTTTCCACCATAAAACTCAAAATACCGAAGCAACAGAAATGGACAACCGAATTCTTTCCCTAGGAAAAAATTTGAGTTTTTGCTGCTTCGATATTTTTCAGTTTCGCGAAAATAAGTTCGATCAATCAGCATTCACTTTTTTAAGCATTCGAGGATATAATATAGACCCATGTAGTAGACTATGTGACAGGTACATGTCTCCAGATAGTAGATGTGTACTTCATTGTACCGTCATGTTGTACAGCAGGCACATGGACCACATACAGTGTAATGCTTACAGATACTGGTGGCTGTTATGTACACTGGGTGAGATGTGCACCTCATGTCTTTTGTGCCATTGGGATGTGTGCTGGGTGGGACAGTCCTGGATGGCTCCCTGTCATGGTCACCCTCTTACACACATCTCTGCCCATCCATCTTTGGCTTATTATACTGTGTTCCCCCTATATATATATATATATATATATATATATATAGGTACATAGGTAGGTAATAGGCTATCTGCCTGAAGGCATATATTAGTATGGCCAAAGTGTGCAGCTATCACCACCTATGGAGTTAGTTCCCTAGGCCTCTGTCTAGTAGAGCTGATGAAGTGATCCATGGTGTGACAGTTCAGTTTCACATACACTCATCAAGGCTCCTCTGGAAGAGTGTCAGTGAGGGACTCAGCTTAATGTAGGTTGGGAGGGAGCCTGTTCCAAAGAAAGGTAAGTCTGTGAGTTATTAATGTATCCCTCCAACATGTTCTATTTATTGTTGTGATGATGATATATCTAGAGCATGTAGTACAGTGAGCTTGGGGTTACTTCAGATAGCACATGTACATCTGTTCTGCATTGGACATGGACCTGTCTGTTGGGCAGAGGTCACCTGAGTAGACAGTATGCAACAGAGTACAGATTGAGTTAAATTCAGTCTTGCTGTATGGGAAAACTGAGGCCAGTAATGCTCTTGTTGAGGTACATCAGTGGTCTTCCCAGCTGCTGAATGTGCCTAGTCAGATTCATCACAAGTGTGTTGTGGTACTCTGTGATGGGTCTGATGATTGATGAGTAGAAGGAACTTCCTTTGACCTACATGCAAAGACCTTGGCAGTTTGTGGGAACATATAGCATAATTTTCTAACCACTTTGTGAATATGTTTCTGAAAGTAGTGATGACTATCCACATGTGTCCATAGATCCCTTATTATTACCTCCATATTTAGGGTGTTGGCACCTATGTGGTATTTGTATGACTGTAGCTCGAGCCCAAAGTTTGACACCACATCTGTCTGACTGAGACCCTTTTTAAGGATGTCTCTGTTGTCTCAAACATCGATTATGACAACCTTTTTGCAGTCATCCACAAACCTTGCTAATCACAGCCCTCATGTTTGACTGTATTTCTGAAAAGTATACACCAGACAGGAGGGGTCCCAGGACCAAGCCATGGGGGACAGCAGTTGTTACCAGCTTGAACAGGAGACCACAATTCTTACCTTGTGAGATCTATCTGTGACCCAGTTGGCAATCCATCAGATGACATACGTGTTTATGCACAGGTTGTTGATTTTGTGGATACAACATCTGTGTGGGATGTTGGAAAAGGGCTTTTCAAGGTCTATGTAGGCCACGTGTAGTTCATTTCATTGATGCATGTCCTGGGTGTCTGCCTTGGAAACTGTCTAGCAGGTTTAGGAACCATGATCTGCCCCTGACCAAACCAAAATGGGTAGGGTTGGGTGTTTGTAGGCTCTCAATAGCTCTGTTTATGAGCTCCATAATGATGGACTCCATGGCCTTGCACAACAGGCTTATAAGACAATAGTACCCATGGTCTGTTGTGCACCAACACTTGTGGAGTGTGCCAAATGTTGCTGTAACCCATTCAGCAGTTTCATATCCTGTACAGACGGTGAGTCTCAACAGACTGTTCAGGTGCAGGGTCTGTTTGTTTTGGAGTTCATGTATGACACAGCCAGGGAAACCATGTTATCCCATACATGCCATGTTTTTAGGTTTGGAAAGAGCTGTTTAACCATTGTATATGTGATTTCTGGGTTTTCACAATCTCCATGTATGATAATGGGCCCTTTTGTCAGTGAGAAGGGGGTAAATATGTATGAACCTGTCTGACAAGATGTTGGCGATGGCAGTCATGTATATGTATTCATTTACAGTTTGCACTGACTCAGAACATATATGAGTTTACATTGATATACATAGCGAAAGACAGCTTCATGGTTCTCTATGGACTCTTTGACCATGGCTTGGATAATGTTAGGAGTGCTCATTGTTTCTTGATGATACTGATCGGAGTATTATTGATCTTCTTTGGTTTTTCACTTTCTTTGAACAACTTAAGTGGTTGGTGTACATAGTTTGATTATGACAGGTGTCCAATATATTATATGGGTTTGTTTTCATATCAGTGTGTGCACAAGGCAGGATTGGTGAATAGTGGCAAGTGTCTGGAGTAAGAACTGCTACTGCCAGATATGTGTGGCCCACTGCTGTACTCAGACATGGCCTAAGTGTGTGAGCATGCCCAGTATGAGCATATATACTATATGTGTGTGAAAATCAAGTTGGTTTTTACTTCAGGGCTCACCTTTGTGTTGTACATCGACAGGAAGCACAGTGTGCCTGCAGGGCTTCCATGAGTCATTCTACATACAGTGCGGACAGCTATTATTTGTACATTTCTACCCGGGGGCACACCTGATTGTTACTGTGGGTGTACATAGCATGAGGGGTTCACCTGACACTTATACACATTTGCTAGGCCTGCACTGCTATGTCAGGTACTCCATTTCATTCTGTACTGTTGCCTATCGTACTGGCTTGAGGCATACCACTGCACTACAGACCTTAGCTTCCAATTACACACATATTAGTTTGTGACTTCATAGCCTACCCAACCCACATCACACTGCCTGGACTGCAGTTATCTGTCTGCATAGGCCTGGGGGGAGGTTACTCATATGCCTCTTCAGAGGGCATGATATAGCATTTGTTTGTGTTTGCATTTGTCTACATTTGTCCTGCTGGCTGTGACTGTTAGGTATGTGATCCCCCCCAAATGGTATGTGTGAGTGAGTTAAGTTGTGTCTGTGCCAGTGAAATGCTGTCATGGCTTAGTGGTTCAGTACTGTGACTATAGTGCACAGTATCCTGAGTTTGAGCCCTGTCACTGCTTTTTATTTTCCTGCTGGGCAGACCAGACTGCTTAAGGAACAGTAAAGCAGGTGTGAGTGTGTTTACCCGACTTTGCTCAACTTTGCATGACCTTGCCCGATTTTGCCCAACGTTGCCCAACATTGCACTGGTTAGTGTGGTGAGCAGCTACACCCAGTTGTATTTAAATATGCTCAATACTGGTAAAATGTGCTTAGCAGTGCTTTATATTGCTTAAAATAGGGCACTCATGCCTCAGGTGGTGCTGCAGGACTGCCTATGTTGGATGCACATAGTACACTCCCTATACATGTTTGAAAACAGGTAATGTCAAGTTAGCCATCCCTTTTACTGTATGTGCGAGTCAGAGAGAGGTCTCATTTCCAGGGTTCCTACTAAGTCAGTGTATGTGCTATGCTTTGCCTCTTTCCCAAGGCCATGGCATATTGGGCACACCTCCTTCTGCCTACTGGGGCAGGCTCAGGTTGTTCCTCCTCCGCATCACGCTGTGCCTGTGCAGGCCTTAGCAATGGTGGGGTGGCTGTTTGGCTCTGCCTCATGCTGTTCCTGCTGCAGCTGTTTTTGCAAAATCATATCGTGTAGCATGGCACATACTATGACAATTTGGGTACATGTAGTTGGTGAGTACTGCAAGGCTCCACCAGATGTGTCCAGGCACTGGAACCGTGACTTGAGCATCCCAAACATATGCTCAATAATGTTTCTTGTTTGTGCGTGTGCCTCATTATGGAGTTCTTGTTCGGGTGTGTGTGCATTTCTGATGGGTGTCATCAGCCACGGCTCCAGTCCGTAACAAGCATCCCCCACTAGGTGACAGTCAGGGATGTCCCCATTGGCAAATCCCTGGTACAGCTGCATCAGATGCCAGATGTGGGAATCATGATAGCTTCCAGGGCAACCAGCACACACATTCATTATTATGCCCTGGGCATCGCACACGACCTGGCAGTTGATGGAGGGGAAGCCCTTGTGGTTGATGTAGACCCTACCCTGCTCACCAGGTGGTGCTTTGATGTGTATGTGCATGCAGTCTATTGCACCAACTACCTCAGGGTATTCTGCTATTTGGTGGAAAAGATGCATATTGCTGGCCAATGCCTCACAGGAATTGAGGAAATATATGTGGTCACCGACATGTGCTGACATGGCATCCAGGAACTGGTGCAGTACTCTGGATGCTGATGCCTGTAAAATCCTCATCATATCACAAGTTGGTCTCTGGAAGGTACCTGTAGCTAGTATTTTGAGGCCAGCACATACCTTGGTATCCACTGGGATGGGTTCCCCTCTGTTGGTTCTGTGTGTGAGGTGTGGCCGGCACAGCTCAACAATTTGCTGCAGGAGGCCTCTGTCCACCCTATAGCACTCCATTATCTCCAGCTCATGTAGCCCTGGTAGGTTACCCTGGATCTGTACACTCTTTTCTGTCTCCTCACTATGGGTTGCTCAGCATCATTCACAACATCACCACCCTCAGCACCTTGCACATGTTGGTTTATGATAGCAAGAGCAGCCCCTAACATTTTGTCTGACTTTAAAGTTTTTAAGCTTTCTCTCTTTGTATACTGCAGTGTTGAAGAACTCTTGAGAAAAAACAGGGAAGAATTCTGTTTGCAGAGTTTAAAGTGACAGGCTGGGCTAGTCTACTGCCTGTGTAATTGGCTGATTCTGATATATTTCACCTGGCAGCTTTACTAGTTCTCCTTGGTTAACTTCCCACTACTTCTTTTTCTTCCTTTTCCCTTTCTGTTTCCACCCGAGGCAGAACCGCGCAAACCAGCGTAAACACGCGCACACATGAGCGCACATGCTGTGTGCCCATTTGCAAGAAAGTTCAGATATTTTCACGGCGTACAACTTTGGTTTCTAGTTTTCAAAAAGGATAACTGTAGACACGCCTCTTGCAATCCTGAGCAACTCAGGGCAAACACAGGACACTGTGCTCCAATAAGCATACAGCCTTTCTGACATACCTCCTCATGATGTCACCTATCTTCTACTCTACTACTCACCTACTCCTACACTTACACTCTTGGGACATGGCTCACATGCTGGGGAAAATTGGGATTCACTATCCTTATCCTCATTTGCATAGGATTGCCTACTAATGCTTGGTTACATCTCTCACACTGAGCTTCCTCCCCTTAGCAACCAGTACTCAGTGGCCATGTTGTCTTCAGCCTGCCATTCACCTGCATGGCAGGATAAGCTTTTTAGTGAAAATGCCTATTTTTGGCTATTTTGAAATTATTTTATTGTTTTTTTAAGCGCTGCACGTTTGCGCGGCACTGCGCTATGCTTAAACATCGAAGATCAGGGAAAAATAGATTTGAATAATTTTAAACATTTAAAAATGCCAATGGCCTTATATTTGGCCATTGGCATGCTTCCTCAACTGGATGCATCCTTTATTTGGAGCTGTCATAGCTCCATTTAGCAATTTGGAGAACGGTACTCCGTTACCAACGGAGTACATTCCTGCAAATAGCACTACTCTTCCACAGACAGGTTTGCATTTCCTGGATTGCAAATTTACCTCATTTGCATAGCTTTCAGCAGCAAATGAGGTAATTTGCACACCATGACGCTGTCCGTGCTAGAGTAGCTTTAGAAACTCTCATGCACACCCCCGCCGGCTGTTGCTGGATCGCTCGGCAGACATATTGGCTGTCTGACATCTTACTCTACTCTACAACTCCATGCAAGCTTTCATAAATCCGGCCCATTATGTTTTTAATGTTTTCTAATCTTTTAAAGTTTTTATATTTCTGATTATAAGAATGTTTGAATGATTTTTTTTGAAAGAGAATGTTTAATTGAATTATTGGGGCTATGTCATGTGATCTATTTTAACCTATACAAAATGAGTGGTTGTTTTAATGGTTTGTATTACACAATGAGGAAGGGCAAGTGTCTGAAACCTTTGTGATTTTATGACTTTGGTGCTATTAAAGTTTATTGTCTGCTGTGCATTCCCTTCTACTGGATTTTTTTTTTATTTACAAAAATGGATACGCCCAGTATTTCCAGATGCAGCTCTGTGCAGCAAGCACAATTTCCTTTAAGTGCACACGGGGAAAACAGTCAGTCTAGGGCCTGGGTCATCTGTATCTCTCTCCAGATCCCCAGTGAGACTCCCCACTGAAACAGTTGTAGGGCTGGGTCCTCAGCCGAGTGTCCACACCAAGTCCACCAACACCATCTCTGTGAAACAAGTGTTTCTTGTCCTTGCTCCAAGCAGCTGATACGCAAACTCTTTTGAGATTTGATTTTCATACACACACACACACACACACACACACACACACACACACACACACACACACACACACACCTGGGAAAGGCTGGCACAGATTTACTAGCTATGCTCCCTTCTGCCCAGACTATAAAGTAGTTACTGGCACCAAACACTACAAAGCCAGCTAATCTAAGGCTCTTACATGGGTGTTCAATTATACTGAGTGAAATTAATATTAATACAAATGGTAATGTTGGCCAAACAGCCAGACTTTCAGGAGTGGCCACAGTGTCACCAATAGATATAAGTACTCTCAAATGTTAAAAAATTCTGTATAGGACAAGCCACAATGAAAAGTTTAAATATATTTAATAATAAACAATAAAAGAACATGAAATACTAAATATCTATTTATAATAAACACCAGAGTTCCAATGAAATGTTAAAATAACACAGACAAATAGATTCACAGATACAGAAAAACAGTACTTAACTAACCTCACTATATTTTCTTGACTGGTCTAAAAAATTACTATTTCCTGGTCACTTACTAGAGCAAGGGAAGATGAAGGTTAGGGGTTCTTCCTTGTCAGGTTCCAAGAACAGAGTGCTCTGAGACTTCAGTCTCACCTAGGATTAAACATTATTTTTAGTGATGGATTACAGAATAACATCACATACATCTGGTCATCTGGCTTCTGGTTCCTATGCTTCCCTGCTTGGCTAGAAGCTGTCAGGATTTAGCACATATGTATCAATAATACACACACAGAACCTTGCTAAGATCTGCTGCAGCTCCTGGAAGTTATAAAACAATTTCAAACCTCCACCCTTCCAGAGTAGCAATTAGTTCATCCCAATGACAATGCAAGAAGTTTCCTAGTGCACACTTTTTTTCTTTGACTGCATTGAGAACTGTAAGATAAAATATTTATGGCACTAAGCCAAGTAATTTAATTTCAAGCTATTTTCAAAGTCTGAGATTAACCTCTTCTCTTCCATTATCCTCTGTTAAAACATATGCATTTAAACAGTTACAATAATACATGTATATTTATTTTTCTGTCCAGCAGGGCACACTGTTGGTACATTTTTAGCACAAGCAGCTTTACAAATACATTTTTCAACACAAACATCTGTACAAATCAGTTTGCTGTATGAATTAGATATAATTCTTTACAAAATTCCAGCTAGCTGTGCTGGCATATGTTACACATCCACTGCCCTATTTTTTCTGGCATAGCTGGCAATACCTCATGTTGTCACAGGGAAAAAAAATATATATGGGAAAAGCAGAGATAATGGAGGCATAATTGTTTTAACAATCTCAAATTTATTACTAACAAAAAACTCAATCAACATGTTCAGGTTTAGCCTCAGCAATATTTACAATAACCAAACTGACATTACCTTACTCCAGGTAAGGAAAAGGGAAATTAAAGGACACAAATAGGACACATAGTAAAGAAGACAAACAGACATAACTATATATAATATGAGCTCCAAATCATTTCTGCAGACATTTGAAGTTGTTGTTATTTCCCATCCCCTGATTCATCTAGGTAATTCAGTCAAGTGAGCCATCTTTGGGAACTTTCCCTTACTTCCTTTAGTAACCTGTCTTCATCAATTTTATTCCTTCTATTATTATCCTAACTACTTTTTCCTTAGTAGGGTGGTCCTGTTTTTACCACTTCCTGGTAACAGTCTTTTTGGCTACTAAAGTCACTATCAACAACATCTTTCATTGGACCAGCATTAGTTTAACCTCCCCCATAAAACAGTAAAGTATTGTTAAGGAGTAAGTTCACCATCTTGATTCAAAGTATAATTTGAAATTACTTGCAAGTCTCTCCTAAACCAAGTCAATTATGACTGAAATGGTAGTGTGCAACATGATGGTGCAGTGGTGTAGTGGTAGCATTGTCTCCTCACAGCAAGAAGTTCTCAGGTTTGATTCTTGGCTGGAGTGCCTTCTGTGTGTAGTCTGCCCATCCTCCCTGCATTCATGTGTTTTTTCTCTGAGTACTCTGGTTTCCTCCCAAGTTACAAAGACATGCATCTGGAGCATTTCTCCCTGGGCCTCGGCTGAAAATTGTCTAGTTCCAAGTCAGACTTTCCTGGTAAACAAATGTAAAATAAGACCAAAAAGATGCTCCCAGTCCTTTAAATCCTGTTTTCTAGATCTCCAGCAAGATGCTGCAACCACAGGAAATACATTAGCCAACCTAGCTGGTGCATAGAAGTATTTATGAAGACACTTCTATGCAAATATCCCAAACTTCTATTACCTTCTAAGGCACTGAAGTAGTATATAAATATGTACCCATTGTGTGAAATAAATGGCAGTGTGCAACAGAGACCCACTCAGTGTGTGAAATAAATGACAGTGTGCAACAGAGACCCTCTCCAGCCATGTAAATGGCTGTATAAAGGCTGCTGTACCTACAGGAAGTCAGCCGAAAACAAACTCTAAAAACAAACCACACTGGTAGAATCTAACCTTAATAGGATATTTAACAATAGGAAAAAAGTCACATCTGAAATCAGGAAAAGCTACTCCCACAGTGATAAGGAGCTCTCTAATTAAACTAAACAGGAAACTAAGGGGACTAATCAGTCCAATATGGCCAATTACAAGGTCAAGATAGCTTCATAGGCTAAAGCCAACCACAAGGCCTTCTACAGCTATGTACGAAACCTCAAAGACAGCACATATCAGTGTGCCACACTGGTGATCAATGGTGCCACCTTCAATGAGCAGAGCAACATACTGGATCTGCTGGGGGACAAATTTTGTTAAAACTTCATTCCACACTTTCCCTGTCTCCCTCCAAGAAATACCTACTAGCATAACTCACCCAACTATTAGCAAGTAGCAGGTCCCGGCAGTGCATGCTGAGGTCAAAAGCTCAGCCTCAGTGGGCCCCGACACCATTCAGGGATGCCTCCTAAATAGCTTGAAACAAGACCTGTCAGGAACACTTGATTCACTTTGATGGGCCAGCCTTGTGTAGTGGGATAACGTTGCAGTCCTCTATTCTTGTGGTCAATAGCCTATTTTGAGGCTATAGTTGAAAAGTGACTTTGCAATTTTCCATCCAGTGATCAAGGTTTTGTGTGAATAGGGTTAGACATGAGCTCTGTTTTATGTGGATGGGGAGCTTCTTCCATAGTGAAGGGATCCTTTGAGACATAGCAGTCTCTCCAGCATGTTCTATTTATGTCACATACAAAGTTCAGGTCCTTGGTGCTGTTTGTTTTGTGGCTGTTCAGGAGAACCATCAGTGCTGAATCTGCGGATGCCGTCTATGCCAGGCATAGATCACCTTTCAGTAACCTGTAGGAGACTGAGTACAGAGCTATGGCCTTAAAGTGACCTGTGTAGGACAGGATACTCATACAGTGGATTCTCATGGTAAGGAACCTTTGAGGGCATTCTACCTGTTCCAAGTGCATGGTTAGGCACATGCCAAAGGGGGCACTGTTTTCAGTGATGGTTCTGATAAGGGCTGAGTAGAGTGGTACTAGAACTTCCTTGCACCCAGATGCCATACCCTTGCTTATGAGTCGGGTGGCATAGAATGATTTTTTTACTGTCTTGGCTATGTGTTGGTTGAAGGCCAGATTAGTGTCTAAATATATTCTTAGATTCCTAATTACCAAGTCAAGTTTTATCAATGGCTGTTCAGTGGTGCAGCTATTAACATTGTTGCCTCACAGCAAGAGGTTCTTCGGATCGATTCTCAGCTGGGGTGCCTTCTGTATGAAATCTGCATGTCCTCCCTGTATTTGCATGGGTTTCTTCTGGGTGCTTCAGTTTCCTCCCACATTCCAAAGACATGTGTCTGTAGCATTTCTCCCTGGGCCTACCCTGAAAATGAGCTCTGGTCCCTTTGGACTTTCCCAGTAAAGAAATGTTAAATAAATTAGCTTGGATGTATTGTTTTCTAAAGGGCTGTATAGTGCATTGCTTCCACTGAGTTTTAATCCATGGCTTTTGCACTAGTCATTTGCCTGTGTTAGACTCTCTTGTAGAATGTTAGTGTCATGGTGGAAATGTATGACAGCTCCCAGTTTGCAGCTATCTTCAAACATGGTGAGCCAGAGGCCTTTGACTTCAGCCGTGACGTCCAAGAAGTAGATACCAAACAGGAGCTAGCCCAACATGAAAAAGAAGTCTACCAGCTTGAGTAGGGAAGACCTTCCTATAACAAAGCCAGAGTGGGATGAGTCCAATGTCTGTGCTTGCCAATGTCCTTCTTGAAAAACAAATGGTTTAGTGACATCATTGTCTCATTAGCATAATAGCCCTGCCCGAGTAATGTAGTTGTGGCCATGTCCCTTTACATGTCAATCAATGCGGGAACACCCCTAAATGCTCAGCTTGCCCTGTGGTGATCTTTCTTGGTTTAAGCCATTTATTTCTAGTAATTAATACAAAACACATCTTATGAATCGAGTTTGCACCATTAAAATAAATTAAAGTGCGATTAGAAAGTAGACAAAACTTCACCTGAAAGTGAAAAGCTAAAGGGCGGGTAAAGTGGGTGATTGCCATACCCATAATGCATCATGTCAACACTCAGCATCTTGTTTCAAATTGCATGATAGAGCATCAGAAAGAGAAGTTGTGTTTGATTTCCTGGATCGATAATTAAAAGAAATTTCAATGTACTTAAATAAAATGTTTGCGTTTGGCATCACGTTATTAATAAACTCTTAATTATAAGTAACAGCAGAGATTACATGTAGGTTATTATAAATGTCTTTCTTTACAATCCCTTTGGAATATTTTTTGACATCTCATTTATGGTTGTGGTATGAGGCGGTTTCGAGGATTTGAAGAATAGATAGTTGGTTATTGACTCCTGGCTGCATGAATTAAGTAACTCTGTGAAAGTGAAGTAAGATTATTATATTCTTTGAACTGACCGGGACATCTTGGTATGACTCATAATCACTAGAAATCTGGTAACTTATTGTCAGACTTCATATCCTTCAAAAAATTCATGGCAATGCAAAACCTGTTATTCTATCAACTTTCTAAGTGGCTTGGCTTGCCACCCCTATCCATTCCCTAAATTGCCTTTCATGGCTTGGCTACTGGCTAGTAGAAAACTACACTATCCCCCTCTCTTCTGAGTAATTTGATATTCTAACCATTAACTTTCCTTTTCCCTGGCCTCATTTTGCTGTTTACAAGCAACAAAATATGCAGTGTTTTGATGTGTAATTTGAACTATCCCTCAAATGAAGAAAAAGGTGGAGAATGTATCTTCCCTAGTATTCCAGTATGTTTTAATGGTGTCTCTGAATGTTCATAAGTTCATAGGTGTATACTAAGCTAATGACCACTGGGTTCTTTATAAGCCTAGCCGTACAACCCAAATGTGTCCCACAACATGTATGTTTTAGATGTTTATAAGGGGGGTGATTGTGGGTTATGACATGACTTACTGACTGCCTCTGTCCATCAGAGATGTAAGCACCAGACCAGGGGTGAATTTTCGATTTCCCAAAGTTTTTCACTAGAAAACAGTTCCAATCAGTCTGGGAGATTAATATTTCTGCCACAACGTGGTCAGATCATGCAGCAGTGTGTATGACTCTTAGCAAAAAGAGCTATGTGCCACATTATGTACTATGGAGACTAGTCCACTTTTGTAAAAAAAAAAAAAACATGAAGCATGTAATTAAGTCCAATAAAGCCAATTCTGAGGTTAAAATAGCCTTTCAGACAAAAGATCACCATAAGGCCTTCTTCAGCTATGTCAGAAAACTCAAAGGCAGCACACAGCAGTGTGCTGAACTGGTGGTTAATGGTGCCACATTCACTGAGTCATGCAATATAGTGAATCTGCTGCTGGTTAATGGTGCTACATTCACTGATTTGTGCAATATAGTGAATCTGCTGCCTGACAAATTCAGTTCCAACTTTATCCCCCTACACACCCCCAGCCACCTCCAAAGAAATACCTTCAAAAAGAATCCCTCCAACTATAAATAGAGGGTATGTCCTGGCTGTGCTCACTAAGGCCAAAAATACAGCCTAAATGGGCTCCAATAATATCTCAGAATGCCTTCTAAAATATGAGCTGTCAGAGCCGCTGGAGTCACTATTTAACTATAGTCTTAAAACAGACTTCCTGCCATGAGAATGATAGAATGCACTGTCATCCCTCTTCATAAGGGTGGACGATCAACAGATCCTGGAAACTACAGACCTATTAGTCACACTAGTCTTATATGCAAAGACATGGCAAGAAGTATCTTGGAAATGATTAACAATGATATAGGAAACCTTCTGATACCAGACCCATGTCATGTCTACTGAACCTTGTGGATTTTTTTGAGTAGGTATCCAAGGCAATGGAAGAGAGACAAAATGGTGCAGGTGGGAGGTTGACATAATGGATAAGGTGTTTACTTTATACACACAATATTCAGGGTTTAATTCTCACGTGGGGTGATTGGCTAGGCTTAAAATGGCTCACAAGGGCAGGCAGCCTAGTACTAATATATAAACCTATGAATCTATCTTGCCGAGCTAAGACATTTGATACAATAACCCACTTGGAAATTGTAAACAAACTCACAGAATTAGGTATAAAGCCCATATGTAACTCACTGGATAGGCAGTTGGCTCACAGATGGGTCCCAGAAAGGTTGGGCTGGAGAGACCACCTCCAAAAAAGAGGCCTGTCACCAGTAGAGTCCCCCAGGGTTCTTTGTTGAGTCTGCTCCTCTTTGGCGTAAATTTTTTCAGAAGTCAAGGCTAATATGAATGGCCATTGACTTACCAAGTTTGCAGATGATTGCAAGCTAGGTGCAATCATACAACCCCCCCAAGATACTGACATCTTACAGGAAGGCCTAACACAGATGAATGAGGGTTGCAAAGCTGCATCTTAGAAACCACTGCCAAGAAATGCATAACTGCATGTTTTGTGAAGTCAAACACCCAGGGAAATTATCTAATTGATAAAAGGCCCCTAAAAGTAGATGAAGTAGTCAGGGATTTGGGGAATCATATAGATAGCAATCTGGCTTTCAACCGACGTGTGTAAGATAGTAAGAAAATCATTTTATGTCACTTACTTTATAAGTAATGGAATGGCATCTAGGTCCATGGAGGCCATTGTGACACTGTACTCGGCCATCATCAGAGTGGTCATTGGGTATAATGCCCACTTTTTTATGTACTTGACCAGGCACATATGACAACTGGAACATCTGCAGAGTTTCCTTATCTATATACTCTGTTTCCATGACAACTGGAACATCTGCAGAGTTTCCTTATCTATATACTCTGTTTCCATGACAACTGGATCATCCGCAGAGTTTCCTTATCTATATACTCTGTTTCCATGACAACTGGAACATCTGCAGAGTTTCCTTATCTATATACTCTGTTTCCATGACAACTGGATCATCTGCAGAGTTTCCTTATCTATCTATATACTCTGTTTCCATGACAACTGGAACATCTGCAGAGTTTCCTTATCTATATACTCTGTTTCCATGACAACTGGAACATCTGCAGAGTTTCCTTATCTGTATACTCTGTTTCCATGACAACTGGAACATCTGCAGAGTTTCCTTATCTATATACTCTGTTTCCATGACAACTGGATCATCTGCAGAGTTTCCTTATCTATATACTCTGTTTCCATGACAACTGGAACATCTGCAGAGTTTCCTTATCTATATACTCTGTTTCCTACAGACTGCTGAGAGGCACTTTATGCCTGGCATACAAGGTATCCTTGGATCCCACTTTGATGGACCTTTTGCATAACCACAAAACAGACACCTCTGCAACTATTAGATATAAGGATTTAAACTTCGCTTGAAGCTTAAATAGTACATTTTGGAAGGACAGGTATGTATCTCAGAGAATCCCCATTCTGTGCAATATACTTCCTATCCATTTGAAGCAGATGCCTTCCCTAACCCTATTCAAGTCCATCCTGTACCAGAGAATGGCAAAATGGAAATTTATCCCTGGTCTAACATCTATGTCTTTAATGGACAGAGGCAGCCATAAAAAATGCTCCAACTAACATACACCTCCTCATTCCTTCAAGTAGAGCTCTTTTGAGTGTGTACCTTTAACTCCTAGTGGGCATGGTTTCAGCATTTAAAAAATGGTTATCACTTTACATTTTTAACAAATACCCATTGACAGAGGTCCTATATCAATACAATTGTGTTTGCTATCATGTATGCTTCAAGATAAAATTTTCCGATACCTTGTATGTAACACGGTTTTGGAATTATTAATACAAATATGAACAGGCAATATTTGACGCCTAGAGAAGCAGTAGGAGGTAACTGCAGAAACACCTGGAGACATCACTTGGCTGTAATGAGCTAAAATAACCTCTAAAGCACAATAATTTGTGGGATAGATTTGGATTCCATGGCTTATAAAGGCCCCAGTGGTTATTAGCCTACCTAAGACAATGGTACAGTAATGCTTTGGATACATAGTAAATCTAATGTATTAATTTCCAATATGTTCAAACATTTCAAAACATTTGAGATGTTAGAAAATAATAAATCAGAGACGTGAAAAGGAACAAGAGTATCTTAGTGGCTGAGTCAGAGTATTGTTAATGCAGACTTTAGTCATGTGACCCGAGCGGTAATGGGTACACTCTGCTTGTTTAACTAAATGTGATTTTAGTAGCAAATGGAACTTGGAATAAAAGGTTAAGACTTTAATTTCAGATGAAAGGGACTTCCACAGTATGTCTCCAACAACTGAGAATATATGGTCAGAGATATGTAGCTTAGACTGAGAGATTTGTGTTTTAGGGCCTGAGTGGCTCATGTTTTCTCAGGTTGTATGTGGGGGTGTGTCGTATTAGTTTTGGGGCTAAAGGGGGAAACTATGTTCATGTATTTGGAACAGTTGAGATCCTAGAATCAGGTCTGCTCTTTGGTTAACTAGGAGCCAGTTTGCCTTTTTTATTGTTATACAGGGGTGATCACGTTTATACAGATAGTACCAGCTTGTTACATTTAGGTTTAAGACACACTGAGTAGCAGTTTATACAACTGACCCTTCCTGTATGGTGTGGGTAAATAGCAAAAATAGTTGTAGTTAGAGGCACCTAAGAAATAGAGAGGAGCTAAGAGCCATTAGCCTTGTTACCTCCTATGATCCTATGAATATGGAGCTAGGCTGTTGCTTTTTAAGAACAATGCCATACTGTAATCTGGTACCATTTTCACAGTTGCACCCCTAGAATTTGACTTAAGAATGTTGCTTTTGCTATAATGTCTCCCTTGTCAGAGTAATTCAGACATTTGAATATGAATTTCTGGGAAATGGTGCAGATTCCAAAAGATATTGGCACTAATGAAGGCTTTGGCAGAACCTGTTTTGACTTTTAGGAAGTTATTCTGCTTTTTGATGATTTGTTAATTATTAAAGTATTCAAATACATTCAAAGTGATGGACTGCTTGCCATTTCTTTTAAACGGTGTGGATAAGTTGCAGACAGCACAGCACACCGATTGAAGATATCAACGCATTAGAGGCAGATGCAGTTTCATAATGTAAGCTAAAGCAGAACCAAGTAGCTAGCTATTCAGCATAGGATAGTTACGGAATCCATGCACACCCACCAGATTCAAAACAGAATCAGCATAACCAATGCAACTTAAATGTAACACTATACTTCACCCACCACTTTTTGAAAGCATTTAGCAAAATACATACTTAGTTTATCTTAACACTACTATATTCCACATATTCATAGGGAATCCTGTGGAATCTACAAATCTTACTTAAGAAAAACAGTGCAACTGAAACTTCTCAAAAGCCGATTTCACACTTCTAAAAACTAGTGTGGTCTCCTTTAAGGCCCCTGAGCCAGTGGTAAACATTACTCAAACCGCTGAATCACTTACAAATGCCTTCTACCAGCACCTACAGGACTGCATGGATCAGGCAATCCCAAACAAAACTAAGACTCTCTGTACCAAAGGCAAGCATCCAGTCTGGTGGACCCCAGCCATAAACAAACTCTACAACAAAAGGAGGAAGCTACTACAAGATAGAGCAAAATCCTTGAAAGGTAAGACACCTTTGATCATTATAAGTAAAAACTAAGAGCTCTCATAAAATCATCCAAGGCAAATTTTGAGAGAAAAATCGCCAAGGACTCTAAAGAGAATCATAAGGCCTTCTTTAGCTATGTTAGAAACCTAGGAGGAAACTCCCAGATATGCTCAGAATTAGTTCAAAATGATGTGAAAATTACTGAACCTACACACATTGCCAACATACTGGCTGACAGGTTCAGTGCAAACTTCTCCCCAAAAGGAGAGATATCTATTCCAGAGGATTGTAGCCCCCAAACATCTCCATCGCCCTGGTCAGTACTGCCCTCACTAAGTCAATATACACAGCATCCATGGGACCGGATGGTGTCCCCGGCTGTGTGCTTCATGAACTCAACGAGGAATTAAACCCACAGTTAGGACAGCTGTTTAATCTTAGCCTCACCTCAGGATACAAACCCAAGGAGTGGCGCACGGGGACTGTGGACGCACTTCATAAGGGCGGTGCCTCCACAGACCCTGGAAATTACCGCCCCATTAGCTTGACAAGCCTTATCTGCAAAGCCATGGAGAGGATCATAATGGAACTCATAAATAAAGACATAGGGAACTTGCAGACTTTGGATCCAACCCAGTTTGGCTTTGTCAAAGGCAGATCCTGCCTTTTAAACTTGGTTGACTTTTTCGAGACTGTCACCAAGGCCATTGATGAGGGAAAGGCAGTCCATACAGCCTACCTCGACCTGGCAAAGGCCTTCACACAATACCCCACTCAGGTATCATCGAAAAACTCATCAGCTTGAATGTAAACCCATACATCACAAGATGGGTTGCAAACTGGCTAAGTGACAGAACCCACAGGGTCAGAGTTGCTGGAGCCATGTCAGACTCAAAGCCTGTCACAAGTGGTGTCCCACAGGGCTCAGTCCTGGGTCCACTCTTGTTCGGCATCTACTTTTCTGAAGTACAAGCAAACACAGGAGGGTTATGGCTGACAAAGTTTGCAGATGACTGCAAACTGGGCGCCATAGTCGAAAACACATCTGACACAGATATCCTCCAGAAGGGCCTCACAGAAACGGATAACTGGTGCCAGAGCCATGGCCTGAAGTTAAACGCCAAAAAATGCATAGTCATACCCTTTGGGAAAAACAAGGTTACCCCTAGCTACCATATAGGTGGCAATCCACTGAGCACAGAAAAAGTCATCAGGGATCTGGGGACCCAGGTTGACAGTAGCCTTTCGTTTGACACTCATGTTGCTAAAGTAGTTAGGAAAACTTTCTATATCGCCCACCTGATCATGAAGGGATTCACATCTAGATCAAGGGAGGTCATCGTCCCCCTGTACTCATCACTCATTAGACCTATGATTGAGTACAATGCCCGCTCGAATGTATCTGACCAGACACCTGCTGCAGCTTGAAAGGCCCCAAAAGTTCCTCACCAAATGGATAAAGGGTCTCAAAAATATGTCTTATGCTGCCCGACTGAAAGAACTCCAGCTCTATTCAGTCTCATACCGCTTGCTCAGAGGTGACCTGTGCCTGACATATAAGGCCATGTCAAACCCAGATTTGATGAATATGCTTCACCTCAAAAAATCTAGATCCCTCAGAACCACAAGGGCGGAGACTTAAACCTTGACACGGTTATAAATAGAATGTGCTGGAGGGACAGATTCATCACCCAGAGACTCCCTATGCTGTGGAACAAAATCACGGTACATGTGAGGCAGAGCACCTCTCTGGCCTTGTTCAAGAGGAATCTTGACCAATGGATGGGAGATTGCAGATATACCCCAGGGATTACTTCAGTGTCACTGCTTGACAGAGGCACAGCAAAATGATAGGCATAGTTTTTATTCAAACTAAAGGGGTGGCGAAAGCCACATAACTATGGGCTAGGCTTATAAATGCCCTTGGGCATATAGCCTAGTATGAACCTATGAACCTATGAACCTAATACACTACATCAGGCTGCAGGCAGCACTGACAGTGCAACTGGCATTTAATGCACTACAGCAGCCTGGAATACTGCAAGCCATACTGATAGTGCAACCAGCATTTAATGCACTACAGCAGGCTGCAGGCAACACTGACAGTGCAACCGGCATTTAATGCACTACAGCAGCCTGGAATACTGCAAGCCATACTGATAGTGCAACTAGCATTTAATGCACTACAGCAGGCTGGGGTAATCCAAGCCATACTGACAGTGCAAATGTCATTTAATGCACCACAGCAGGCTGGGGTACTGCAAGCCATACTATTAGTGCAAACAGCATTTAATAAATTACAGCAGGCTGGAGTACTGCTAGCCACTTACAGTGTAACCGGCATTAAATGCACTACAGCAGGCTGAGGTACTGCAAGCCATACTGTCAGTGCATCCGGCATTTAATGCACTACAGTAGGCTGGATACTGCAAGCCATACTGACAGTGCAACTGGCATTTAATGCACTACAGCAGGCTGCAGGACATACTGACAGTGCAACCAGCATTTAATGCAATACAGCAGGCTGGGGTACTGCAAGCCATACTGACAGTGCATCTGGCATTTAATGCACTACAGCAGGCTGGGGTACTGCAACCCACACTGACAGTGCAACTGGCATTTAATGCACTACAGCAGGCTGCAGGACATACTGACAGTGCAACCGGCATTTAATGCAATACAGCAGGCGGGGCTACTGCAAGCCATACTGACAGTGTAACCGGCATTTAATGCACTAAAGCAAAATGGGGTACTGCAACCATACTGACAGTGCAACTGGCATTTAATGCACCACAGCAAGCTGGGGTACTGCAAGTCATACTGACAGTGAAATGGGCATTAAGTGCACTACAGTGGACTGAGGTACTGCAAGCCATACTGACAGTGCAACCGGCATTTAATGCACTACAGGAGGTTGGGGTGCTGCAAGCTATACTGACAGTGCATCTGACATTTAATGCACTACAGCAGGCTGGGTACTGCAAGCCATACTGGCGGTGCAACCAGCATCTAATGCACTACAGCAGACTGGGGTACTGCAACTCATACTGACAGTGCAACTGGCATTTAATGCACCACAGCAGGCTGGGGTACCACAAGTCATACTGACAGTGCAATGGGCATTTAATGCACTACAGTGGACTGAGGTACTGCAAGCCATACTGGCAGTGCAACTGGCATTTAATGCACTATAGCAGGCTGGGTACTGCAGACCATACTGACAGGACAACTGGCATTTAATGCACTACAGCAGGCTGGTGCACTGTAGTTGGCATTTCATGCACTACAGCAGGCTGAGGTACTGCAAGTTATACTGAAAGTGCAACTGGCATTTAATGCACGACAGCAGGCTGTGATACTGCAAGCCATACTGACAGTGCATCCAGCATTTAATGCACTACAGGAGGCTGGGGTACTGCTAGCCATACTTAAAGTGCTACCAGCATTAAATTCACTGCAGCAGGCTGGGGTACTGCAAGACATACTGACAGTGCATCCGGCATTTAATGCACTACAGTAGGCTGGGTACTGCAAGCCATACTGACAGTGCAACTGGCATTTAATGCTTTACAGGAGGCTGGGGTACTGTGACCCATACTGACAGTACAACTGGCATTTAATGCACCACAGCAGGCTAAGATACTGAAACAATACTGACAGTGCAACTGGCATTTAATGCACTACAGCAGGCTGGGGTACTGCAAGTCATACTGACAGTACAACTGACATTTGATGCACTACAGCAGGCTGCAGGACATACTGACAATGAACTGGCATTCGATGCATTACAGCAGGCTGGGGTACAGCAAGCCATACTAACAATGAAACCAGCATTTAATGCACTAAAGCAGATTGGGGTACTGCAAATCATACTGACAGGGTAACCAGCATTTAATGCACTACAGCAGGCTGGTGTACTGCAAGCCATGCTGACAGTGCATCCAGCACTTAATGACTACAGTAGGCTGGGTACTGCAAGCCATACTGACAGTGCAACCACCATCTAACACACTACAGCAGACTGGGGTACTGCAACCCACACTGACAGTGCAACTGGCATTTACTGCACCATAGCAGGCTGGGGTACTGCAAGTCATACTAATAGTGCACCCGGCACTTAATGCACTGCAGCAGGTTTGGGTGCTGCAAGCCATACTAACATTGCATCTGGCATTTAATGCACTAAAGCAGGTTGCATACTGCAAGCCATACTGACAGTGCAACTAGCATTTAATGCACTACAGCAGGCTGGTGTACTGCATCCGGCATTTAATGCAGTACAGCAGGCTGGGTACTGCAAGCCATACTCACAGTGCAACTGGCATTTAATGCACTACAGCAGGCTGATGTACTGCATCTGGCATTTAATGCACTACAGCAGGCTGGGGTACTGCAAGCCATACTGACAGTGCATCTGGCATTTAATGCACTACAGCAGGCTGGGGTACTGCAAGCCATACTGACAGTGCAACCTGCATCTAATGCACTACAGCAGCTGGGGTACTGCAAGTCATACTGACAGTGCAACCTGCATTTAATGCACTACAACAGGCTGTGATACTGCAAGCCATACTGACAGTGTAACCAGCATTTAATGCATTACAGCAGGCTGGGGTACTGCAAGTCATACTGACAGTACAACCAGCATTAAAGCACTACAGCAGGCTGGGGCACTGCAAGCCATACTAACAGTACAACCAGCATTTAATGCACTACAGCAGACTGCAGGCCACACTGACAATGCAATTGGCATTTAATGCACTACAACAGGTAGGTGTACTACAGCCAGCATTTATTGCAATACAGCAGGCTGCAGTACTGGAAGAAATACTGACAATGCAACCGGCATATGTATTTGCACTTGTGATTGTACCGCTTGTGATAGTATGTTTGCATGGGAGTATGTATTTCTACATGTGATTGTGACATAGTATGTTTACATGGCAGTTTGTATGTGCATGTGTGATTGTGCCCCTGGTATACTATGTTTGCATGGCAGTATGTATGTGTACATGTGAATGTGCTGCCTTTTATAGTGTGTTTGCATGGCTGTATGTATGTGTACATGTGAATGTACTGCCTGTTATCTCATTTTTGAATGGGAGTATGTATGTGCACATGTGGACTGTGCCACCTGTTACTGTATGTTTGCATGGCAGTATGTATATGTATGTGTGATAGTGCCACCTGCTATAGTATGCTTGCATGGTAGTATCTATGTGCATGTGTGGTTGTGACACCTGTTATAGGCTGTTTGCATGGCAGTATGTATGTATGTATATGTGTGACTTTACCACCTGCTATAATATGTTTGCATGGCAGGATGTATGTGCATGTGTGACTGTTCCACATGGCATAGTATGTTTGCATGGAAATATGTATGTGAATGTGTGATTATGCCACTTGTTATAGTATGGTTACATAGCAGTATGTATGTGAGATTGTGCCACCTTTTATAATATGTTTGCATGGCACTATGTATGTTGTATGTGTGATTATGCCTCCTGTTATAGTATGTTTGCAAAGCATTATGTATGTGGATGTGTGATTGTGCGGCCTGTTATAGTATGCTTGGATGGTAGTATGTATGTGTATGTGTGACTGTGCCAACTGTTGCTGTATGTTTGCATGGCAGAATGTATGTGTATATCTGATTGTGTCCCATGTTATAGTATGTTTGCATGGCAGTATGTGTGTGTGTGTGTGTGTGTGTGTGTGTGTGTGTGTGTGTGTGTGTGTGTGTGTGTATGTGTGTGTGTGCGTGTGTGTGTGTGAATGTTCCACCTGCTATAGTATGTATGAATGGCAGTATGTATGTGCATGTGTGGTTGTGCCACTTGTTATAGCATGTTTGCATGGCAGTATGTATGCATGTGCAACTTTGCCACCTGATATAGTATGTTTGCATGGCAGTATGTATTTGACTGTTCCACCTGTTATAGCATGTTTGCATGGAAGTATGTATGTGTACGTGTGATTGTGCCGGCTGTTACAGTATGTTTGCATGGCAGTATGTATGTGTACGTGTGATTGTGCCACCTGTTAAAGTATGTTTGCATGGCAGTATGTATGTATGTGTACGTGTGATTGTGGTTCTTAGTATAGTATGTTTGTATGTTAGTATGCATGTGTATGTGTGATTGTGCTGCCTGTTATAGTATGTTTTCATTGCAGTATGTATGTGTACATATGATTGTGACACCTGTTGTAGTATGTCTGTATAGCAGTATGTATGTACATGTGTGATTATGCTGCCTGTTATAGTATGTTTGCATGGCACTATGTATGTGTATGTGTGATTGTGCTACCTGCTATAGTATGTTTGCATGGCAGTATGTATGTGCATGTCTGATTGTGCTGCCTGTTATAGTATGTTTGCATGGCGGTATATATGTATACGTTTGATTGTGCCACATGTTATAGTATGTTTGCATGGCAGTACGTATGTGTTTGTGTGATTGTGACTCCTGTTATATTATGTTTGCATATATCTATATATCAGTAACACTGACTATGCCACCTGTTATAGTGTGTTTGCATGGCAGTGTGTATGTGTGATTGTGCCACAATTTTGTAGTATGTTTGCATGGCAGTATGTATGTGTACGTTTAATTGTGCCACCTGTTATAGTATGGTTGCATGGCAGTATGTATGTGTACATGTGATTGTGCCACCTGTTACAACATGTTTGAATGGGAGTATGTATGTGTACATGTGACTGTGCCACCTGTTATAGCACTTACACGAATGCATGGATCGTGCTATCCCAACAGAACCAAGACACTATCCTCCAAAAAAGGAAGCCAATCTGGTGGTCCTCTGCCATAAACAAACTACACAACAGAAGGAAGAAACTGTTGCAAAAAAGAGTAAAATCTCATGAGTGGAGGAGTCCCCTGGACAGCCTCAGTAAGAAGCTGAGATTCCTTTGTAAGCTCCTCCAAAGCTAGCTACAAAAACAAAATCGCCACTGAGTCTAGGGACAACCACAAAGCATAGGTTCATAGGTTGGTACTAGGCTATTGGCCCTAGGGCCTATACAAGCCTAACCATAACAATTCCCTGGCTATTTCTTCCCACACTATTTACTTCCCTGGACCCCTGCCTGACAGGGCTAGTGACATGATCCCCGGAGTGAATTTCCTTTCTCCCTTCCAATTGTCAAGGTTCCTTTTGAAGAGGGCCAAAGAGGCATTCTGCTTGACATATATGGGCAGTCTATTCCAGAATATGGGGAGTCTCTGGGTCAGGAACCTATCCCTCCAGCATGTTTTGTTTATTGTGATGACAAGGTTTAGATCCCTGGAGCGTGTGGCTCTGAGGGATTGGGATTTCTTTAAGTGTAGCATGTCCAACAGCTCTGGGTTTGACATGGCCTTGTATGTTAAGCAGAGAGTAGACAACATGCGACAGAGTATAGCTGGAGTTTTTTTAAGGCGGTCAGCATAGGACATCTGCTTTAGGCCTGTGATTCTTTTAGTGAAGTATTTCTGCAGCCTTTCCATTGTTGCAGATGTTTTGAGAGGTACATACCAAATGGGGTATTGTATTCTATAATGGGTCTAATGAGGGATGAGTACGGTGGGACAATGATGTCCTTTTTTCTGGATGAAAAGCCCTTATTGATGAGGTGTGCCACATAGACGGATTTACCGACTGTTGCAGTGATGTGGATATTGAAGGTGAGACCACTGTCCACCTGTGTCTCTAAGTCTCTTATCACACTTTCAGTGTTTAGTGTATTGCCAGCTATATGGTAATTCATGAGTACATGTTTTTTCCCAAAGGGGATAACTATACATTTCTTGGCATTGAGCTTGAGCCCATGGTTCTGGCACCAAGCATCTGTTCCTGTAAGGCTCTTTTGTAGGGTATCCACATCATTTTGGGATTTAATAATGGCTTCCAGTTTGCAGTCATCTGCAAACTTTGTTAGCCAGATCCTTTAGTGTTGGCCTGTACTTCAGAGAAGTAGATGCCAAACAAGAGTGGTCCCAGGACTGAACCCTGAGGTACTCCACTTGTCACTTGTCTGGAGTTGGATTTGGAGTCAGCTACTTTTACAGTGTGGGTTCTGTCAGTAAGCCAGTTAGCAACCCATTGAGTGACATAGGGATTAATGCCCAGCTTAGTAAGTTTATCTATGATTCCAGAGTAGGGGATGGTGTCAAAGGCCTTGGCAAGGTCCAGATAGGCTGTGTGGACCACCTTACCCTTGTCCATGGCACTGGGGTGCATTCTATAATTATGTCAAGAATCTCAATGGCAACACCCAGATCTACTCTGAGTTACAGCACAATAGCATGAAAATTACAGAACCAACTGATATTGCCAACATCCTGGAAGAAAGGTTCAGTGCTAATTTTACCCCCCTCTCACCCCGTAAAGGGCCCATATATATACAGGAAGAATGCAGAGTCCCTCCAATCACAACTATGCAGGTAAAAGCTGCACTCTCTAAAGCCAAAAACACATCATCCTTGGGACCAAACAACATCCCAGGCTGCATTTTAAATGAACTTCAGAATGACCTGGCTCCCCACCTAAGCAGCGTTTTCAATCATAGTCTCTCATCAGACTTTGTATCCACTGAATGGCGCACAGCAACAGCTATCCCATTTCACAAAGTGGGAGCCAGCACTGATCCCGGGAACTATCACCTTATTAGCCTGATGAGCCTGGTTTGCAAGTTCATGGAACGTGTTAGAAAAATATGCATTAATATGTGTGAATTAGTGCTTTTTAGAAGTCCAAAAGGGTTAATACATTTATTCTGCTTTATGTTGAACAAATCCATGTTAATGGCAAATGCTTTCTGACCTTGTATTTTGTCAGTGCAGCTAAAATCTTGTTTATGTCTTAGGAAATGTACTGAGAAGCAGATGATTTTCTGCTTGGTTAGGAAAATGATGGATAGAACAATACCGCTTTCTATAATGTTATTAAACTTAGACAATTAGCTCTGTCTGTGTTATGAGAACATACACAGCTGCAGGAAGGATAGATAAAGTAGAACAAAGACCGCTTGAAGAATATGAACTATAATCTGTGACTGCTTTGTGCTCGAATGAGTAGAGTACCTTGAAATGTAACACAACACTGTAGAAATAATTGCAACTAGCTGCTGGTCTCCAAGGCCATGTTATTTTTCCAAAGTTTTCTCATGAATCTAGAAATGTTATGTCATGTCAGCAGAAACTCATGAGCAACATCTGCTGTGAAAAACAATATTGTAAACTTGTGATTTACTACGTCAGATTCAGTAGGCAATGTCTTGTAAGAATAGTATAAGAATGGCTTCACTTCCTGATTTTAGTTAGACAAACTCTGTATTTTTGCATGCATGTTTTTGTCTCCTTGCCGCAAGAATTAAAGTGCCTTAACCTGAACCTTATGTGTATTGGTCTTTGAAGTTTTTCCTTTGACAGATTGCGAAACCTCCACTCTGACCAGATCAGACAGGCCAGGTGGCTTGAAACCGTATGGGGAAGAAACCACATTGGTTCTTCTTATTTGAAAAGACCTCTGACTGAATTGTCATCCAAAAGAGGCCAGCCACTGTTCTGATCTGCGACTGAAGGCCGGGTTTACCTCGGACCGGACCATCAATCACGGAGGCTCAGGTAAGGTGAGATTTACCTTTTTCTGTTTTAGATCAGGGACTTCATGTGCATTGTCTGTCAGGGGATTTGTTCTTGTACAAGTCAGGGACAGGAAGATTGCAGTCTTGGCATAGATCAGGGAAACAGAATAGGTAGGCAGTTATTCTAGATATACTGTGAAAAAGAGAAATCATGGTACACGTAAAAATAAGAAGGGTTACGTAACATTTCAAAGATTAGAATAAAATGGGAAATAAGTGCACGAAAAAATCCCAAACTCCGTTGTTAACTGAAGATGCGAAATTTATGCAATTACAACATGCCGATAATGTTAAATACTACTCAAAATAGGTTAATAAGTATGAATTTGATGGTAAATTAGAAAAATCCTTGCTTATCAAACTTATCAAACAGTTTAAAACTGATTCCAGAGGTCGAGTAAAAAAGCAACGTCAATTAGGAATTCCTCAGGCACACAGGTGGATCGAGGAAGCAAACCGTAGGGAACAAAAGAGTAATAATTCAAAAGCAATGTTTTTAGATAAAGAGGATAATAACTTAGTAATAGCATTGGCCCTTCCACCCCCTCCGCTTCCCTTACCAGAATACGAAGCGAACAGACAAGCTGGTCCACCCCCACGATATCCAGCTATTCCTGCAAAAGCAAAACCGTTTGTTAGAGATCCTGTCGAGACCAGGTCTTGAACACGGGCAGGAAACTCAAAAGGGGACATTGAGTTTTATCAAATGAGTAGAAATTCACAACCTTTAAGTGAGGAAGAAATGTGCCCACTAATAGAAGTACCAAATACTCAGGCAGGACAAGAAGGACAGGATCCAACTCCCCTAGTATACAGACCACGGACACCAGAAGATATCTGGAAAGCCACTGAGGGAATTCCCTATCCAAAAGTTAATTTCAGAAAATTTTTAGAAGACCTACAAGGCATGAGGTTAAGTTATAACTTGAATGGAGAGGAAGTAGAAAAAGTAGTCAGACAAATCGTGGGACCAGATTGGCACATGATCAGTGGCAACTGGAATCCCTGTGACACAGAACACAAACCCCTCCCACATAGTAGCGCAGAACTAGACAACAGAGTGAAAGGTCTTACAGGCCGAATCTCTGAGAAATGGAAACCTAGGGCAGATTGGACTTGCATTAATAAATGCATCCAACAGGAAGGTGAAACTGTTGACAGATATTATGCTAGATTATTAGAGTGTTTTAATAACCATTGTGGAATGCAGGTACCTGAAGATCAAACACATGATTCCCCGTATGAGCAGCAATTAAAGAATGCATTTTTAAAAGGCAGTATTTTGCCTATAAGCAGCTTTATTACAAAGCACATGGTAGATCATCGTACAAGTAGACTACAGTCACTACTTGAATATGCTAGACATGCTGAAAGGCATTTTAACAGTAAAAAGAAAAAGAAAGCCCAAGTATTTTCTGTAGAAGACAGAGCAGAAGTTTATGTAGTACTGTCCGGGAAAAAGGGCAAGAAAAATGCCCAGGGAAATAAACAGTCTGATCAATGATCAGAGGACTTTGAAGGGCGAAAGAAAAGGGGGAGTGCTTTAAATGTGGTAAGAAGGGACACCTGGCAAAGGATTGCAAGAAAAACAAGAAGGCAACTACAGAAGATAAGGAGGGTGAGGACTGACTATATGATAGCCAGGAATCACTAGAAGAAAATAGCCAAGAAAAGACAAATGCAAATGTGATAGAGGGAGTAGAGGATGTGACAGATGAAATAGAGGAAGTGCATGAAGCCACAGATAGTGAAGAAAATGAAATTTTAGACTTAGCTTTATTAAGCTTGGAGCTCTATTTAGCAGACACAAAACCAGAAGTTACACTCCTGGTAAAGGGGAGGGAAGTCACATTCTTTTGTGACTCAGGGGCCTCAAGGACCCTGATACACCCCTCCAAACTACCAGAGAATTCAGTCACCGGATTACATATTAGTGAAAGCAGCTAATGGACAGCTGTACCGGGATCCCCTCTCCCATAACATTGTGATAACTGATCCTGTTTCAGGGTTAACCCAGAAAAGCAAAATTGTTGTTTCTGCAAAATGCCCAGTAAACCTTTTGGGCAGAGACCTTATGCAGCTATTTGGCATAGCAGTAGTTCCAACTATGCAGGGTATGGAAGAACAGTGACAAATTGATACTTTTGCAGTGTGATCAGAGGGTGAAACATTTTATTGGTACAGCCAGGACTTAGTTAAGACTGGTCCAGGGGCAGTAATGGAAGAGCTGATGAACGTAGCCATCAGCAAGTTCCCCTCCCTTGACACTGACAAACAACACCTGTTGCACCGTACTCTGTATTACTGTAACACAACAGGACCTGACAAGGAATATGAACAAGAGTTGTTTAGAAACCGTGCAAACAGATTAGTATTGCGTAATCTGTACTGGGATATGGAAGGGAACAGTGTAGTTAGCTGTTCATTACCCCAGGAGTTCTTTGCACTTTATAAATCTAATCGATTACCACATGTAAGCTTAACTAAGGACAAAAATGTGAAATGGGCAGACCTAGGAGAAAAAGTTACAAGGTGGGAAAAACAGACAGAGTTAGAACTGTCAGAACAGGGAGTACAAACGCAGAAGTTAAATTGGATAACACAGACACACCCAGCTGTACACTTGCAGTGAAGCGAGGACAGCTGATTAGCACTCTTATCAGAAGAGGAAGAAGATGCCTTACAAGGCATACCAGAAACTCTCTGGTCAACAAGCAAATCAGATGTGGGACTTATTCATACAGCGGGACCAGTTACTATCATGCCAAAGTCAGCATTTAGACCACAAAAGAGACAGTATCCCTTGAGAAAAGATGCAGAGGTAGGAATCATACCTATTACAGCAGCTTTACTTAAGGAAGGAGTACTGGTGGAATCACCTGATTCACCATGTAACACGCCCTTATTTCCTGTCAGAAAAGCAAATGGAGAATGGCGTATGGTTCAAGATTTATAAGCTGTAAATGATGCAGTAATACCAAGGGCACCTACAGTGCCAGATCCACACACCATGTTGAATGATTTGAAACCTCAGCAGAAATATTTTTCTGTGGTCGATATCAGCAATGCATTCTTTTCAATACCAATACACCCTGACAGCCAACATTGGTTTGCATTCACATTTCAGGGGAAAAGGTGTACATACACGCGACTACCACAGGGGTATTGTGAAAGCCCAACAATATTCTCACAAGAGATGGAAAGCAACTTGGCAGGATTTACCCCACCAAGATGCAGTCAGATTTTACTTTATGTTGATGACATCCTGCTGGCAGCCCCCACCCAGCAAGATTGTAAGGAAGATACTACAGCATTGTTACAATTTTTAGCCATTCAGGGACATAAAGTAAATAAAAACAAATTGCAGCTTTGGAAAAAGCAAGTTAGATACCTAGGATATGTAATATCTAAAGAGGGCAGAACATTAGATGAGCACAGAAAAATAGCGATTTTACAAGCACTGAAACCCACTACCAAGAAGGAAATGATGTCCTTCCTGGGTACGACCAACTTTTTGTCGGAGCTGGATCCCAAACTATATCTGCACCGCTGACCAACTTGATATACAAGAAGCCTATGGCAGCACAGGATTTATTACAATGGACACCAGAAGCAGAATCTTCTTTCTGCAAATTGAAACAGTTGATAGCAATCTCATTAATCTTAGGATTACCGAACTATCATAAACGTTTTTTCCAAACTGCAGATTGTAAGCAAGATTATATGACATCAGTGCTAATGCAACAGCATGGGGACAAACAATGCCCCATCGCTTACTATTCATCACAACTGGACCCAGTGGCGCGGTCATTGCCCCACTGTGTACAAGCAATAGTCACAGCTGCAATGGCAGTACAGGCTTTGGCCTCAGTAGTGTTGTTCCACCCTCTCACACTGAGAGTGCCTCATGTAGTCACGATTATTTTACTGCAAGAAAAAGTAGCATATCTTTCTCTTGCTAGGCATCTTTCCTGTATGACTATACTGTTCCGACAGACAGAACCTAGTAGGATATGCAGTAGTTTCTGAAACTGAGATTATAGAAGCCAAATCTTTACCACACAATTTATCTGCATAGGCAGCAGAACTGATTGCCTTGATACGGGCATGTACCTTAGCAAAGGGTAAATGTGTAAACATTTTTACTGATAGCCAGTACGCTTTCTCTACTGTACATGTTTTTGCGCAACAGTGGAAAAATCGAGGAATGATAACATCTACTGGCAAACCAATCAATCATGTGCAGTTTATCTTAGATCTTTTAGAATCCATTCAGTTACCTCAGAAAGTAGCTATTTGTAAATCCATAGCTCATACCAAGCAACAGGATAGAATTTCAAAAGGTAATGTGAGAGCTGATACAGCTGCAAAGCAGGCAGCTTCAGAAGCATTTCTTTTGAATGAGGAATTACAACCTTCTGAGATTTTAGACTTAGAAATGTTGAAAACAATGCAGACACTTACTACGCAGGTTGAGAAACAAAGATGGATAAAACAAGGAGCAATTCTCAAAGAAGGGCTGTGCATCTCCAGAGGGAAAACCGATATTGCCGTCTAACTTGTTTAGATATGCAGCTTTGTTGAGTCATGGGCAATGCCATGTCTCAACAGGGGGGATGGTAGAGTTAGTGAACCGAATGTTCACAACATATTGGATTCATAAACTATACTAAAAAGTTTTGTTTGTCATGTCACGTTTGTAATAAACATCATGCACAAGGGGCGTTAAAGCCCAAGCAGGGGAGTTTCTCTGCACCACCGTATCTGTTCCATACTATCTGTATGGATTTCATAGAACTGAACAAATGCAAAAATAAGAAGTATTGTCTTGTCATTGTAGATGTTTTCCAAATGGGTGGAAGCTTTTCCGACTAAAAATCCAGATGCAACTACTGTTGCGAAAGTCCTTGTTAAAGAAATTATTCCTAGATTTGGCATACCGGAAAAGATCTACATTGACA
Organism: Protopterus annectens; assembly: GCF_019279795.1. Classification (NCBI taxonomy): domain Eukaryota; kingdom Metazoa; phylum Chordata; order Ceratodontiformes; family Protopteridae; genus Protopterus; species Protopterus annectens. The sequence goes on along the minus strand of NC_056729.1, from coordinate 1,814,978,995 downwards.
ATGGCACACATTTTGTGAACCAAACCATACAACAACTGAGTAAGTTTTTTCGGAATTTCTTTGAAAAATCATTTTGCGTATCGCCCACAATCTGCAGGATTGGTAGAGAAGTACAATGGGACATTGAAAACTAAGTTAAGGAAACTTATTGAACAGACACATAGGAATTGGGTGTATTGTCTGCCCCTGGCACTGTTGAGAATGAGAACTGTTCCAAATGCAAAAGGATTGACTCCTTTTGAGAAGTTATTTGGGAGGGCATATTATATACCTCAATGGAAACCTCTCATGCCTGCAGACCAGGAAGCCGACTGTACACTTGCTGAGTATATGAGGAGAATGTTGAATTCTAAACACCTTTTGCAGTTTAATTCTGTTTCAGATAAGGAACAAACCAGACCATCAGAAGCAACAGTAGTCCCAGGCACGTGTGTCTGGGTGAAGGTCATTAAGAAGAAAAACTGGACGTCACCGAAGTGGGAAGGGCCATACTAAGTGTTACTGTCAACACCCACTGCAGTCAAGATCGCATAGCGAGCATCCTGGATTCATCTGACACACTGTAAACTGGTTAAAAACTTTGAACTAGACAAAAATCTTGTTATTGTTACACCACAAGAGTAAAAATGACAAAGTCCAGAGCATACAGGAATGCAGAACTGCCACAAAAAATTGCATGATTATCCTATTAGCTATACTGGTGACATTAATCTTTTTGTTGTGGCCTTTTCTTTTTCCAGCCACGCAAGCTAAACTGAATAAATGTGATGCGTTACTCATAGACTGGCATCCAAACTTTAACACTTAATAAGTGATCAAACATGTGTATGCTGAGACTTTTAATGTTTGAAATTTTTGGGTTTGTACAGCTATACCAACAGCATACGGGGGATTATTAATGACTGCAGTCCCCCTAGGGGTCATTGAGACCTGGGAAAACTTGGTTTATGATACTACGACTGTTAAATCACAAGATAAAATAGCATTGCACCTGCCTGTTACACAAAAGGGAAATGTGTGTTTTTATAAAAATAATACTGTCCAGGTGGGTTGGAGTAATTGCAATATAACTATTCCTTACAAATGTTACACCAAAGCTAATAATGCAGGTTCTATTTGTGATACAGACTATGACTCGTTTCTTAAATCAATGCACAGAACAATTAATGAAGTACAACATAATCCTGTTCTTTTTAAGCAACTGTCTATAATAAACAAGAAAATGTTTAATGCAGGGCAAGCATATGCTAATAGTAAAGTCACTACTAAGGTGGAATATTGTTATTTTGTATGTGGCAAAAAGGCCTATAAATGGTTACCTGAGAATTGGCCCGGCAGTTGTTTTTTTGGGTTACCTGGTTCCGGCCATACGACACACCGCAGTTTTGCCTCGAGGTAAAATTTGAAATGCACGAGAGGTCACCAAGAAACCTGTCAGGAAACCTGAGAATCCAGTGGGACAGATCGAGGTGGGCTGGAGAAACCATCATTCCATGGGCGATAAACTAACACATATGGACTTGAGTGACACTGTCATATCATGGACAGGTATATTATCAGCATATGGAGCAGTGAAATTGATTTGGGAGCTGAGAAAACTGTCTAAACTCCTCAAAGTAATGAGCAATGCAACTTTTTCTGCTCTCAAATTAGTGACTGATGAACTGAATGCCATGAGAACTGTGGTGCTTCAAAGCCGCATGGCTCTTGACTTCACCCTAGCAGCAAGAGGTGGTACGTGCACTTTAATCCAAGAAGAATGCCATTCGTATATTCCTGACAACCAGCACGAGATAGACAATCACCTTGAGGTGATTCAGCAAGTGTCGACCATGACCAAACCAGGCCCAAACCCACTGACGGACGTTTTCCAGAAATGGTTTGGGGGGTGGGGTTCAATCCTAATGAACATCTTAATTGCTATTTGTGTAGGAATGCTCCTGTTGGGAGTATGTGTTTGTTGTGGCATCCCCTGCATGAAAAAAAAAGATTTTATAGATTTGTCGGTTTCTGAAACCTTATATTAAGGTACTGAGCTTGATGAACTGTTGAAGACTGAGATGATTTCATAAGTTAAACTGAATGACTTTCTTAACTGCAAGTCCAAAATGGAAGAGGTTAGAAAAAGAAACAAATCGTTTATGCTTTTGAAAGTGGAATAAAAGTATTAATGGGGGAAATGTTAGAAAAATATGTATTAATATGTTTGTATTAGTGCTTTTTAGAAGCCCAAAAGGGTTAATACATTTATTCTGCTTTATGTTAAACAAATCCATGTTAATGGCAAATGCTTTCTGACCTTGTATTTCGTCAGAACAGCTAAAATCTTGTTTATGTCTTAGGAAATGTACTGAGAAGCAGATGATTTTCTACTTGGTTAGGAAAAAGATGGATAGAACAATACTGCTTTCTATAATGTTATTAAACTTAGACAATTAGCCCTGTCTGTGTTATGAGAACATGCACAGCTGCAGGAAGGCTAGATAAAGTAGAACAAAGACCACTTGAATAATATGAACTATAATCTGTGATTACTTTGTGCTCGAATGAGTAGAGTACCTTGAAATATAACACAGCACTGTAGAAATAATTGCAACTAGCTGTTGGTCTCCAAGGCCATGTTATTTTTCAAAAGTTTTCTCATGAATCTAGAAATGTTATGTCATGTCAGCAAAAAATCATGAGGAACATCTGCTGTGAAAAACAATATTGTAAACGTGTGATTTACTATGTCAGCTTCAGTAGGCAATGTCTTGTAAAAATAGTATAAGAATGGCTTCACTTCCTGATTTTAGTTAGACAAACTCTGTATTTTTGCATGCATGTTTTTGTCTCCTTGCCGCAAGAATTAAAGTGCCTTAACCTGAACCTTACGTGTACTGGTCTTTGAAGTTTTTCCTTTGACAGGCCGTATCATCATGGAAGTCATAAACAAAGGCATTGGTAACCTTCAAACTCTGGACCTCACCCAGTTCACATTTTTGAAAGGCAGATCATGCCTCCTGAACCTGATCAACTTCTTTGAGGCAGTCGCCAAAGCTGTAGACAAGGGTAAGGTGGTTCACATAGCCTACCTTGACCTCCCCAAGGCTTTTAACACCATCCCCCATTCTGGAATTATAACTATACTCACTAAACAAGGTATAAATCCTTACATCACAAAATGGGTTACCAGTTAGCTCACTGACAGAACCCACACTGTAAATGTTGCAGACTATAAATCTGACTTCAAACCAGTGACAATTGGAGCACCACAGGGTTCAGTCCTGGGACCTCTCCTGTTTGGTATCTACTTCTCTGAAGTACAGGCTAACACAGAAGGCCTTTGGCTAATGAAGTTCGCAGATGACTGCAAACTAGGAGCCATAGTTGAGTCCCTAAATGGTGTGGACATCCTACAGAAGGGGCTCACTGAGACAGATGCCTGGTGTCAGAGCCATGGCCCCAAGTTTAATGCCAAAAAGTGCATTATCATCTCCTTTGGTAAAAACTCTGTACCCATGAACTACCACATAGTCAGCAGTCTACTTAATGCCGAATATGTGATAAGAGACATGGGGACCCAGGTGTACAGTAGTCTCTCCTTTGATAATCACATTGCCACAGTAGTCAGGAAATCCTTCTATGTGGCACACCTCATCACAAAAGAGTTTATATCTAGGAAAAAAGAGGTCATTGTTTCCCCTCTACTCGACACTCATTAGACCCATTATAGAGTACAATGTCCCTTTTGGAATGTACCTCACAAGACATCGGCAGCAGCTGGAAAGGCCATAGAAGTACCTCACAAAGAGGATTACTGGCCTCAAACAGATGCCCTACACTTACCGTCTCAAAAAACTCCAGCTTTACTCTGCAGCATATCGCCTACTCCGAGGTGATCTCTGCCTAACATATAAAGCTATGACAAACCCCGAGCTGTTGGACATGCTACACCTAAAGAAATCCAAATCACCCCAAGCTACACACTCTAGGGACCTAAACCTTGTCACCACAAAAAACAGGACATTCTGGAGGGATAGATTCCTGTCCCAGAGACTTTCCATAATCTGGAACAAGCTACCCATCTATAACAAGCAAATTTCATTCAAAAAAATCTTGATAATTGGATGGAAAATAGGAAATACACCCCAGGGATCACTTCAGTGGCTCTGCTCAACAGGGGCACAGGAAAATAACTTTCTTGGGTGGCATAAGCCAGGGAACCTTGTTGGCTAGACATACTTAGGCCCTTGGGTCGATAACCCTAGTACCTACCTATGAACCTATAAATCTATGAACCTATGTTTGCATGGCAGTTTGTATGTGACTGCGTGATTGCGCTGCCTGGTATACTATGTTTGCATGGTGGTATGTATGTGTGAATGTGATTGTGGTTTCTTTTATAGTATGTTTGCATGACAGTATCTATGTGCATGTGTGACTGTGCCGACTGTTACAGTGTGTTGGCATGGGAATATATACGTATGTATATGTGTGATTGTGCCGCGTGTTATAGAATGTTTGCAGGGCAGTATGTATGTGTATGTGTGATTGTGCTGCCTGTTATAGTATGTTTTCATGGCAATATGTATGTGATTTGTGATTGTGCCACTTGTTATAGTATGCTTGCATGGCAGTATGCATGTGCATGCGTGACTGTGCCACCTGTTATAGCATGTTTTCATGGCAGAATGTATGTATGTGTATACGTGACTTTGCCACCTGCTGTAGTATGTTTGCATGGCAGTATGTCCATGTGTGCCTGTGCCTCCTGCTATAGTATGTTTGCATGGCAGTATGTATGTGTAGGGGTGTGCCACCTGTTACAGTATGTTTGCAAGGCTGTATGTATGTGAACATGTGATTGTGCCTTCTGTTATAGTATGTTTGCATGGCAGTATATATGTGTTCTTGTGATGTTGCCTCATTTTATATAGCGTTTGCATGGCAGTGTGGGGGTGTGTGTGTGTGTGTGTGTGTGTGTGTGTGTGTGTGTGTGTGTGTGTGTATATATGTGTGATTGTGTCTCCTCTTATACTAAGTTTGTATGGCAGTATATATGTGCATGTGTGATTATGCCACTTGTTATAGTATGTTTGCATGGCTGTATGTATGTGTACATGTGATTGTGCCACCTGTTATAGTATGTTTGTATGGCAGTATGTAAGTGTAAGTGTGATTGTTTCACATGTTATAGTATGCTGGCATGGCAGTATGTAAGTATATGTGGGATTGTGCCACCTGTTGTAGTATTTTTGCTTGGCAGTATCTATGTCTATATAGGATTGTGCCACCTGTTATGGCATGTTTGCATATATTTATATCAATAACAATGATTGTGCCACCTGTTTAGTATGTCCACCCTACTTTATGCCTCTCTAATATATGCCAACCTAAGGCAATGCGATCTAAACAAGCTAGAGACCTGCTACAACAAAAAAAGGGTTTATCATTCATTCCCTCACAAAGTAGTAATTTGACAGAGATCTTAGTAGATCTACGGACATTTGCAAGAACAATAGCTCTTAGAAAAATGTTCAAGGGTACTTCATCAGATTTTGATGCCAATAGTAATGACTGCTACAAGAGAAAAATCACTTTTTACCTGATATTTTACCTAATGTTAGTTGTTTTATTTCTATGTGTGAAAATGATTTTTATGATTATTTCACAGGTAGGCTGAAAGGTATAAAAAGTGGCAAAGACTTCTATAACCTAAGCCTAGATGAACATCAAGCTCTAATGAATTTATCTAGAGACCTGCGAATAACTATAAGACCTGCAGACAAGGGAGGAGGGGTAGTTATGCTAACTTTGATTGATTAATTAATTAATTGTTTCTAATCAAATGGTATATAAGTGTATTGCCATAGTGGAGTAAAATGTGATCCTTGAAGGCGAATTGCCGAGGTACCAGATCGTTGGAACAATAAAGGAATTACTGGTGAAGTACTGGCTGATTGGTGTGTATTTTTCGTATTCAGTTTCTGAGCTTTTGTGTTTTCGGATATTTCTGTTTCTGTTCGACCAAGCCGTACTTTCACCAGTTTTGAGACTATTTTTTCATATTTATGTCGCTTCGTAATGAAGGCTCTGAACAGAGCCATTCACCTGATGCTATGCTTTTTTTGGATATAGTCAGTGAACGTGACAAGAAGTATACTAATATGGATCCCTGGAATTTGGGGGTCAACAGTGACGCTGATGGGTGTTTTGCTCAATTAGATAAACTAATGGCTAAAGAAATTGCTCTCTACTTTGATACCTGGTTACTGGAGAAGTACATTAGTTTAAACATCACTCCCCGTGGTCTACGCATAGATAAATTGCCAGCAGCACGTTTTACTGAGGAAGAGTCCGATTTACTTGATGAGTGGAAGCAAGTCTCCCTTTCCTGCACTTTAGGTTGGCTCCGTATCTTGGTTAAACGCAATCAAAGATCTCATGAAAAACTAAAAAGTGAGATCTTACTATTACAAGATGAGTTAGTGGCTGAATCCAATTACAGAGCCCAAATTATTAGCATCAATGAGAAAGTTAATAAATTAGAGACTGAGATTGTGCTAAGAAAATGGAATAAACTTGTTCATGATCTCAGGGACTATGAAACAGGTGTTTTGTTTACTTGGCAATGTGAACCAGGACGTAGCAGGTCAAGGGGCAGGAGTCAGAACAGTTATTTCAAACAGAGAGGTTTACCTGCATCTTCGGCTTCCTCCACAGAACGTAACACAGCTAGAAATGTTTCCTTTGCTAGAACTGTAGTTAACGGTCGAGTTCCAGATAGGGAAACGTCTGACGGAACTTCTAATTCAACATCCATGGGTGCGGACTTTCAAAGCGGTGACTCTAATAAGGGGAGAAATGGAAGAAACAGAAGAAAGGGACGTAATCGTTATAAATGAAGGTTTGACCACACTGACTTTATCTAATTCTGTGAATTATAATGCGCAAACATTAGATTGCATTAATTTATCTTGCTTAACCTTGAATAATGATATGTTAAAAGTTTTATATAAAGGGAGCAAATTTGTTCCCACTGTTTTTCCTTCTCTTGCTGATATTTATCTTGAGATCAAGGCTTTTGTCAGGAAATTACTGCTTAAAGTTTATTTTGGTAGGAATTTAGAGCAAAATGTTTTTCATTCCGATTTGAATGAAGGCTCTAAAGAACCTTGCAGTGATTCGGAACTTGATGAGAGCCTAATGAATCTGTCTGTTTATAATTATGAATGTGATGATTTGGATGCTAGTGCTGATATGTTAAATGATGAACAAACAAATGCAAATATTAGTTTTTTAACTGGATATGGTAAATTAGCGATGCCTCAATTTAAGAACATTGATAATAAGTTCACACCATATATCTCTGTGCCTGCTATTTCTATTTTTCAAAAAGTTCTCCTTAGGGAAATAGAGATTTCTTACAAGGAATTTATTAAAGAAAAAAAGCAATTTAATTTAAATAAAGAGGAATGGTTGGCTTTAAAACATCTGAAGAAGCTTAAAAATTATTATATTTTCAAATGTGCTGATAAAGGTGTAAATTGGGTCATTATGGATAAAAAAGATTATTGTAAAATGGTTAACAAATTATTGTTGAACCATGAAGAGTATAAGAAGCTGGAAAGTGACCCTATAAAATCTTATAATGAAGAGTTGTTATTTCTGTTGGAAAAGGGTGAACGCTTAGGGTTTTTTACACAAGCTGATGTTAACAAAATGTATATAAAAATCCCCACTATACCCATTCTATATGCGTTGCCAAAAATCCATAAGGACATAGTAGAACCTCCTGGTAGACCTATTGTGTCAGGGGTAGGCTCCTTTTTGGAAAACGTAAATATCTTTTTGGATTTTCAACTGAAGACATATTTGAATAAGGTAATTGCTCATATTTCCAACACACAAGATCTTATTAGTGAGATATCAAAAATTTCTTGGAATTATGATTATTATTGGGTCACTATTGACGTAAAGTCTTTATATACTAATATTGATATTAAATGGGGGCTTGAATCAATATCTAACATGTTAAGTGAGGGACCTAGAACCAGCTTTCTGATTAGTTTATTGGAATTTTGCTTGAACCATAGTTACTTTCTGTTCAATAAAGAATATTTTTTACAAGTGAAAGGCACTGCAATGGGTGCAGCTTATGCACCATCTTATGCTGTGATTTACATGGATTCATTTGAAAAAAAGTTTATTTATCCAACTGATTTTTTCAAAAATAATGTGGTTTTGTATAAACGTTTCATTGATAATTTGATTTTTATTTGTAGAGGGGACATGTTTGAATTTTTTGAGTTTTTTGAGATGTTGAATAACACTGAACAAAATCTTTCTTTTTTGTATGAGGATAATAGAAATGAAATTAATTTTCTTGATGTGACTCTATTTGAAAGAGAAAATAGAATAGAATTTAGACCTTTCAGAAAACATACATCTGTGAACATGTTTTTGCATGCAACCAGCATGCATCCCCCGCATTTATTAAACGCATTGCCACATGGGGAGTTTAAAAGAATCCATGACCACACTAGTATAGAAGTTGAAGTGGAAAATGAATTAAATAAAGTTTTCTTGAAATTATTGGGCAGAGGGTACAATAAAAATCACTTATTAAGATGTTGGGATACCATAATTGGAAAAGGTTCCATAGAACTAAGTTCAGGGGCTAATGTCCAAAATCCAGTGAGAATGAATGAAATGAGAGAAGATATAGAGAAAATATATTTTGTAACTAAATTTACAACGTTTTCTAATAAACTTGCATCACTGGTTAAAAAATTTTGGTATCTAATAAGTGATGATGAATCAATAGGTCAACTATTTCCACATTCTATAACTTTTTCCTATAAGAGAGGAAAAAATCTAAAAGAAATATTAAACAATAACTTATTAAATCTGGAGAGACCTATTTCTGCCAAAGTGGGCACCTTTGTTTGTGGTTCTTGTAGTGTGTGTGATAAAGTGATTAATGTGAAATTAATCAATACGGTAAACCATATCTCTAGACATTATTTCAATTGTAAATCAACTAGTGTTGTGTATATATTGGGCTGCTCCTGCATAAACATTTGGTATATAGGACAAACCAAGAGGATGGTGAGAACAAGAATCTTGGAACATTTGAAAGATATAAGGAACTTGAACCAATTTAGTCCAGTTGCCAAACATTTTATTGAGAAACATGGTGGTCGCCCTGACAGTTTAAGATTTAGTGTATTGGGGAAACCTTTTATTCAAAGGGGAGACAATATAGCAAGTAAATTGTTAGAATTAGAAACTAGAATTATATTAAAATTTAACACTTTAAAACCGAATGGTTTAAATCAGGAATTAGGTATTTAAAATTATATCCATTATTTTGAACTTAGCATCACTATGTGACATTATATGTTTATATAATATTTTCATATATATACATATATACATCTAAATATTTATTTGTTTGTTAAAGTATATTTTATATATTTATAAAAACATTTTTATTGTATGTTTATTATTTATTTATTTGGCATTTATATGCATACATATTTAAATCATATCATACAAATGAATTTAAAAATTTTTTTTCAAAGGTCACTTTAATATAATGTCTATTCCTTTATTAAATTGAAACTTTAATTGATTAATTAATTAATTGTTTCTAATCAAATGGTATATAAGTGTATTGCCATGGTGGAGTAAAATGTGATCCTTGAAGGCGAATTGCCAAGGTACCAGATCGTTGGAACAATAAAGGAATTACTGGTGAAGTACTGGCTGATTGGTGTGTATTTTTCATATTCAGTTTCTGAGCTTTTGTGTTTTTGGATAGTTATGCTAGATACATCCTTCTATAAAGAATTGATGTTAAAAATGTTAGATGATGATGAAAAATATGAGAAAATAGGTAATAATAGATTAGCGAAGATTATCAATAGTGTTCAAGACACATTATATGATTTACTCATGTGCAGGCAAATAAATCAACAGCTTTATGAATATTTCCTGATAGATAAACCCACAATTCCAAATATAAAAGGACTTCCGAAGATGCACAAGGAAGTAAATCCCCCCCCCAATGAGACCGATAGTAGCAGGGGAAAAATGGGTCACTGAGAACGTCTCTCGCTATTTAGAATCTAAACTAGGATCCATTGTAAAATGAACACCCTCTATTCTGAAGGACACATATTCATTACTGAAGGATAGAGAACACCTGATACAAGAGAAAGAGAAAGAAAAAGACTTACAGTCTAATTTTCTACTAGCTACGCTAGATGTTAAGAATTTGTTCACCACTATACCCAATGAATATGGAATAGAGGCAGTGAGAGATATATTGCATTGTGAAGGATCAATGCTTAATGATACACAGTTATTAATATGTACCCTGCTTGATTTGGTCTTAAATAACAATGTTTTCTCATATCAAGAGAATATGGCACCCCATGTGCCAATTCATATGCGAATTTGGTAATGCATTATTGAGAGTCTAAACATCTGTTCAATAGTGAGTATATGCAAGATATCATATTATACAAATGATTTGTAGACGACATTCTTATCCTGTGGAAGGGGGATGTCTCATCTTTAGAACGTTTGGTAACATATCTTGAATCAACTACAGATTTTTTAAGATTTACCTTAGAGTATTCCATGACCAAGATTAATTTTTTGGATATTTCCCTATACAAGGGAGAAGAATGCTCCCTTGTTACTACCCTCTATAAAAAATCCTGCTGGAAAAATGCTATCCTACAGTATAACAGCATGCATCCTAGATTTATTTTTCCTAATATAGTGAGAAATCAAAAAGCCAGGATCGTCAGGCTATGTAATGAACTGCCTGATAGGGATAGACACTTGGTCACTTTAAAGCAGCTATTTTTGGATAGAGGCTATCCAACAAACTTAATGGAGGACCATAATAGTAGTAATATTGCTAGTAATAACTGGGGTATACGGAGAGTCCACATGAGGGCAACACGATGTAGTCAGGATGATAAGATGATGTTGGTGCCCTTTACTACTAGATATACAAGTGATAACAGCAATATAGAGAATATCATAAAGAAAAATTGGAATATTCTGCTCACTGATATGGATGTGAAAGAAATAGTAGGGCTAACACCGCACTTTAGATATAGAAATAGCAAGAATCTAAAGCGATGGTTGTGTGTTGATAAGGCTCCAGGTCCATCTAAGGGAAGAGATTTTAGAACTGTGACAGGAACCTGGCCATGTAGAAAATGCAAAATGTGTAAGTTTATAAGTACAGAGAATGAATTTATAGTACCTGTACTGAATTATGTGCATAAATTCACTATATATGCCACTTGTAATACTACTGATCTCATTTATCTAGCCACCTGTGATAAATGTCAAGCTTATTATGTGGGTCTAACCTCCAGGAGATTGAGGGACCGCATATATAATCACACATATGAAATTAGGAACAACGTTTTAACTAATGCTCTATTTAAGCATATTAATAAGCACCACGACCATAGCTTTAAGTTTAGGGTCTTGCAAGTGGTTAAGCAATCAATAAGAGGTGGTGACAATATGAATTTTTTAGAGAGGACTGAATTGGAATGGATATTCAGACTGAGGGCACATTTGCAACCTGGTCTCAATAGTGCCATTAATATTAAACCTATACTAGCAGCACGCAGGTAAAAATCTGGTCTAATGGCATTATGGCTATTCTACATATAGTCATATATATTGCTAGCTCTAAGCAAATGAATTTTTTTTTATTGTCATTATTAAAATTCACTATTTTGTGACATGCAATCTGTTTACATATATACTTATCATCTTTTATATTTATTCTCATTTATTATTTTAGTATAAACTATGCGTTTCTTGGATAATCCTGACACACTATAGATATCTGTCCGCTTTATATAGGACGCTATGAGATTGCTGAACAGAAAGGGCTGCAACCATTTCTATTTTGGTAATATGAACTGGTCATGTATATTTCATGCATATGACAATGTTTGCTCTAACTATGCTTTATTTTAATAATGTCATTGGCTTTATAAAAAGTTTCCTTATGATATGGTTTTACTTGACAACATAGATTATTTTAACTATTAATCTCTAATCAGATTTATGCGTATTAACTATGAATATAAAAGGATGTTTTATCTTAATTCTATATCTGAGAGTTGTAACAGAAACTATTCTGATCTAGGAGACTTATTAGGACCAGTATGATGTTTCTTTAAATGCTAATTGGAGCAAATATCTAATTGAGAATGAAGCTAATTGATCTGTTAATTAGTGTCTGAATTTGTATATAAACCCAATGATTTTAGTTTTTTATTGTAACCTGATGAAGCATACTTGGAGTATGTGAAAGCGCTCGTTTTTGTTCCTGTTTTCATGTTTTTGTTCCTGTTTTCGTTTGAATAAAAAGCTTGGATTTATTCTACATATCGTGGTGGATTCTGATGGTTTTATAAGACATATATTTATATCAATAACAATGATTGTGCCACCTGTTTAGTATGTCCACCCTACTTTATGCCTCTCCAATATATACCAACCTAAGGCAATGCGATCTAAACAAGCTAGAGACCTGCTACAACAAAATTGCCAAATTCGCCACAGGGGCATCCTACCATAGTCACCAATGTCTCTCACTTGCTGAACTGGGCTGGCTTGAACTCCCTCACCTCCTTCAATGGTATCAACTCTCACTCACCCACAAACTAGTAAACCATCCACTAAATATCCCATCCCTCCAGAATCTACTCCAACCTTATCGCACCACCAGACCACTAAGATCCAGCAACAAAAATCACTTGCGGATTACTAAAGCCAATAACTCTGCTGGTGAAGCACTACTCTCTTGCGCCATAGCCAAATTATGGAACTCCCTCCCACCCACAATTACCTCCATACCATCATGCACCCACTTCAAAACTTTACTAAAAGCGCACTTAAAAACATGCTGGCTATACCCTTGCAACTCCCACTCTAATATCACCCACCCCATCCAACCACTACCTTTCTTTCCACTTCACTAACTACCTTGACTATAGCAAGGTCATAAGCCTAGTACTTATTATACAGCAGGAACTTCTTATTGTAACATTTGTTAATGTCTGTTATGTACTTCACAGGTAAAGATTCTAGTTGCCTACTGATGTACTATGTTCTTCATCTGTAAATATGTTGTAAGTAATTGCTATGTAAATTGTTAATCGCTATGTAATCCAATGTAACTACTGTCTGTTTATTTTAACTGTGGAGCTTTTCTCCCCGGGCATCCGCTGAAAATGGACCTATGTACAGTTGGACACTCCTGGTCAACAAATATAAATAAATAAATGTTTGTTTGGCAGTATTTCTGTGTATGTGTGATTTTGCCACAATTTTATACTATGTTTTCATGGCAGTATGTATGTGTATATGTGATTGCGCCCAGTGTTATAGTATGTTTGCATGACAGTATGTATGCGCATGTGTGATTGTGCCACCTATTACAGTAGGTTTGCATGGCAGTATGTATGTTTACATGTGATTATGCCGCTTGTTACAGTATGTTTGCATGGTAGTATGTAAGTGTACATGTGATTGCGCTACCTGTTCTATTATGTTTGCATGGCAGTATGTATGTATACATTTGATTGTGCTGCATGTTATAGTATGTTTGCATGGCAGTATGTATGTGTTTGTGTGATTGTGACTCCTGTTGTATTATGTTTGCATATATGTATATATCAGTAATGCTGACTGTGCCATCTGTTATAGTGTGTTTGCATGACAGTATGTATGTGTATGTTTGATTATGCCACAATTTTATAGTATGTTTGCATGGCAGTATGTATATGTACATATGACTGTGCCACCTGTTATAGTATGGTTGCATGCAGTATGTATGTGTACATGTGATTGCGCTACCTGTTCTAGTATGTTTGCATGACAGTATGTATGTATGTATGTATATGTTTGATTGTGCCACATGTTATAGTATGTTTGCATGGCAGTATGTATGCGTTTGTGTGACTGTGACTCCTGTTATATTATGTTTGCATATATGTATATATCAGTAACGCTGACTGTGCCATCTGTTATAGTGTACTTGCATGGCAGTATGTATGTGTATGTGTAATTGTGCCACAATTTTATAGTATGTTTGCATGGCAGTATGTATATGTATGTGTGATTGTGCCATCTGTTATAGTATGTTTGCATGGCAATATGTATTTTCACTTGTAATTGTGTCATCTGTGATAGTATGTTTGCATGGCAGTATGTATGTGTATGTCTGATTGTGACACCTGTTATACTATGTTTGCATGACAGTTAGTATGCGCCTGTGTGATTGTGCCGCCTGGTATACAATGTTTGCATGGCAGTATGTATGTATGTGTACATGTGATTGTGGTTTCTTTTATAGTATGTTTGCAAGGCAGTATGTATGTGCATGTGTGACTGTGCCATCTGTTATAGCATGTTTGCATGGCAGCATGTATGTATGTGTATGAGTGATTTTGCCACCTGCTGTAGTATGTTTGCATGGCAGTATGAATGTCCATGTGTGCCTGTGCCTCCTGCTATAGTATGTTTGCATGGCAGTATGTATGTGTAGATGTGGTTGTGCCACTTGTTATAGTATGTTTGCAAGGCAGTATGTATGTATGTGAACATGTGATTGTGCCTTCTGTTATAGTATGTTTGCATGACAGTATGTATGTGTTCTTGTGATGTTGCCTCCTTTTATAGAGTGTTTGCATGGCGGTGTGTTTGTGTGTGTGTGTGTGTGTGTGTGTGTGTGTGTGTGTGTGTGTGTGTGTGTGTGTGTGTGTGTGTGATTGTGCCTCCTCTTATACTATGTATGGCAGTATGTATGTGCATGTGTGATTATGCCACCTGTTATAGTATGTTTGCATGGCAGTATGTATGTGTACGTGTGATTGTGCCACCTGTTATAGTATGTTTGTATGGCAGTATGTAAGTGTATGATTGTTTTGCATGTTATAGTATGTTGGCATGGCAGTATGTAAGTATATGTGGGACTGTGCCACCTGTCATAGTATTTTTGCATGGCATTATCTATGCATATGTGTGATTGTGTGACCTGTTATGGTATGTTTGCATATATGTATATCAATAATGATGATTGTGCCACCTGTTTATTGTATTTGCTTGGCAGTATCTATGTGTAAGTGTGATTGTGAGACAATGTTATAGTATGTTTGCATGGCAGTATGTATGTATGTATATGTGTGATTGTACCACCTGTTACAGTATGTTTTCATGTCAGTATGTATGTGTATATGTGATTGTGCCCCATGTTATAGTATGTTTGCATGGCAGTATGTATGTATGTGCATTTGTGACTGTGCCACCTGTTACAGTATGTTTCCATGGCAGTATGTATGTGTATGTGTGATTGTGTCACCTGTTACCATATGTTTGCATGGCAGTATGTATGTGTACGTGTGAGTCTCCTTCCTTTTATAGTATGCTTGCATGGCAGTATGTATGTGTACATATGATTGTGATACCTGTTATAGTATGTTTGTATGGCAGTATGTATGTATGTGTACGTATGATTGTGACACCTGTTATAGTATATATAGCAGTATGTATGTGTACGTATGATTTTGACACCTGTTATAATATGTCTGTATGACATTATGAACCTGTATGTATGATTGTGACACATGTTATAGTATGTTTGTATGGCAGTATGTTTGTATGTGTATGTATGATTGTGTCACCTGTTATAGTATGTATAGCAGTATGTATGTGCATGTATGATTGTGATATCTGTTATAGTATGTATGGCAATATATATGTGTACATGTGATTTTGCCACCTGTTATAGTTAGTTTGCATGCCAGTATGTAGGTGTACATATGATTGTGCCACCTGCTATTGTATGTTTGCATGGCAGTATATAAGTGTACGTGTGATTGTGCCACCTAGTATAGTATTTTTGCATGATAGTATGGATATGTGTGACTGTGCCACCTGTTATGGTATGTTTGCATGGTAGTATGTATGTGGTCGTGTGATTGTGCCATCTTTATAGTATGTTTGCATGGCAGTACTTATGTGTATGTGTCGTTGTGCCACCTGTTATAGTATGTCTGCATGGCAGTATGTATGTGTACATGTGTTTGTGCCATCTGTTATAATAAGTTTGCATGGCAATATGCATGTATGTGTACGTGTGATTGTGCCACCTGTTACAATATGTTTGCATGGCATTATGTATGTGCATGTGTGATTGTGTCACCTTTTATTATATGTTTGCATGGCAGTATGTAGGTGTACGTGTGATTGTGCCACCTGTTATAGTATGTTTACATGGCAGTATGCAAGTGTATGTGTGATTGGGCCACCTGTTATAGTATTTTGCATGGCATTATGTAAGTCCAGTTGTGATTGTGCCGGCTTTTATAGTTTGCATGGCAGTATGTATGTGTGATTGTGCCATCTGTTATGTTTGCATGGCAGTATGTTTATGTGTGATTGCGCCACCTGTTATAGTATCTTTGCATGGCAGTATGTTTATGTGTGATTGTGCCACCTGTTATAGTATCTTTCAGTGGCTGCATGTATGTGTACGTGTGATTGTATTGCCTGCTACAGTGTGTTTGATGGAAGTATATATGTGTACATGTGAATATGCCACCTGTTACAGTGTGTTTGCATGGGACTATGATAACTCAGTATAAAGAAAAAATGATCAGGTTCAACAATTGACTAAGCTTCTGGTGTCATTCAAAGGGGATCCAGTATCTGTCAGCCTGGGATGACATGCTCGACAAGCTGCACTGCTTTGCAAGAGACGGCTTGCACTTGTCACCCCTTGGCTTTCGAATACTGGCCAAGGTTCTTGCTGCCCCCATAGTGCCTTTTTTAGGCAAGGCTCAAAATTCAAACCCACCTCCGTAAACAGCACAAGTAAAAAACTGAGGGTTATGCTATCGAATGCCAGGAGTTTAAATCTCAAAATGTATGCACTTGAAGCACTCCTAAGTATGGAGAACATTGACATCTGTGCAGTAACTGAAACCTGGTTCAAGGCTCCAGAGAGTACTCCAGCACTACTGGGCTACAACTCATACCACACATTTCAGCCACAGAACACAGACCGAAACACAAAAGGAGGGGTGTATCCATATTCATCAAGGATACCCACAACTCCAGGTTAGTGGCGCAGCATGATACCTCTGAGATCATCCATGTGCAACTAACATTGGACAAATCTGTAATGCAAATTGTGGCCTGCTACAGATCACCCTCCATGACCCTGGACCACTACTCTGCCTTTCTGGAGACACTGGAAAACATGAAGGTCCTACCAAACACCCTGATCTTGGGAGATTTCAATTACCCTACGATTAACTGGGAAAACTACTTGAGTACAAACTCCCAGGCTCAGCGCTTCCTGGAATTTATCAACTCAAATGCCCTGGATCAGCTGGTAAACTCCCCTACCAGAGGCCACAACATATTGGACCTGGTCATCACCAACATGGGCGACAGGTGCTCCGTACCAGAGGTCAACCCATCACTGGTTAGATCAGACCATAAACTAATCACCCTGGATTTCCACACCCCATCACCACCCCCAACCAAGGAAACCACAGTGAAAAACTTTTCTAAAGCAAACTTCACCTTACTTAAGTCAGAGGTGGTAAGTTTCACAGCCCCCATATTAAAAGATAACACTGCCCAAGATGCAGAATCCTTTACAATTGCACTCTATGAGCACCTACAAGGATGCATGGATCGTGCCATCCCTAGCAAAACCAAGACTCACTCCCCTAAGAGAAGAAAACCAGTCTGGTGGACCCCTGCCATAAACAGGCTATACAATAGAAGGAGGAAACTAGTTCAGAAAAAAAGCAAATCCCAAAAAGGAAAGACATCCCTGATCAGTATCAGTAAGAAACTAAGGTCCCTCATAAAATCATCCAAGGCTAACTTTGAAAGAAAAATAGCCAAGGACTTGAAAGATAACCACAAAGCCTTCTTTAGCTATGTCAAGAATCTAAGTGGCAACTCGCAGATATGCTCTGAGCTAGTGCAAAATAGCACAAAATATACTGAACCTACTGATATTGCCAACATACTGGCAGATAGATTCAGTGCAAACTTCACCTCCCTCTCACCTTCAAAAGGGCCCACAACAATACCAGAAAAGTGTAGTGTCCCAGAAATCACAGAAGCACAGGTGAAAACAGCCCCTTTCAAACCCCCAAAACACAGCATCAATGGGGCCAGATGGTGTCCCAGGCTGCGTCTTGCACGAACTACAGAATGAACTAACCCCCCACCTAAACACGCTGTTCAACCTCAGCCTCTCCACAGGCTATGTGCCCATAGAATGGCACACAGCAATGGTTATTCCACTCCACAAAGGAGGAGCCACAACTGACCCTGGTACCTATCGCCCCATATGCCTGACTAGCCTAGTCTGCAAGGCTATGGAGCGCATCATCATGGAACTCATTAACAAAGACATTGGGAACCTCCAAACACTTGACCCGACCCAGTTCAGCTTTGTTAAGGGCAGATCATGCCTACTAAATCTGGTTGACTTCTTTGAGACAGTTACCAAGGCCATAGATGAGGGAAAGGTGGTTCACACAGCCTACCTTGATCTTGCCAAGGTGTTCGACACCATTTCTCACTCGGGTATTATAGAAAAACTCACCAGCCTGAACATAAACCCCTACGTCACAAGATGGGTTGCCAACTGGCTTACAGACAGAACTCACACGGTAAGAATAGTGGGGTCCAGGTCTGACTCTAAACCAGTCACAAGTGGTGTCCCGCAAGGCTCAGTTCTGGGACCCCTACTGTTCGGCATATATTTCTCAGAAGTACAGGCAAACACAGGGGGACTATGGCTAAACAAGTTCGCCGATGACTGCAAACTGGGAGCCATAATTGACTCTCCGGCTAACACGGACATCCTCCAAAAAGGCCTTACTGAGACAGACACCTGGTGTCAAAGTCATGGCCTCAAGCTAAATGCCAAAAAAATGCATAGTCATCCCGTTTGGGAAAAACAAAACACCCACGTATTACCACATAGGCGGCAGCCCCCTTAATACAGAAGAGGTAATAAGAGATCTGGAGACTCAGGTAGATAGTAATCTCTCCTTTGACAATCATATTGCCAAAGTAGTTAGGAAATCCTTCTATGTGGCCCATCTAATTACTAAGGGGTTCGCATCTAGAAAATAAGAGGTTATAGTGCCCCTCTACTCGTCACTCATCAGACCCATCATAGAGTACAATGCCCCATTTGGGATGTACCTCACAAGACACTTCCAACAGCTTGAAAGACCACAAAAGCACCTCACCAAGAGGATTACTGGCCTCAAACATATGTCCTATACAGCCCGACTGAAAAAACTCCATCTGTACTCAGTGGCATATTGCTTACTCAGAGGTGATCTCTGCCTGACTTACAAAGCCATGTCCAGCTCAGAATTGATGGACATGCTCCACCTAAAGAAATCCAAGTCACTGTGAGCCATGCGCTCTAGTGAGCTAAACCTCACCACAACAATAAATAGAACATGCTGGAGGGATAGATTCCTGTCACAGAGACTCCCCATGTTTTGGAACAAAATTCCTAACTACATTAGGCAGAGCCCCTCACTAACACTCTTCAAGAGATGCCTTGACGAGTGGATGGGTAACAGAAAGTACACCCCTGGGATCACTTCATTGGCTCTGCTTGACAGAGGCTCAGTTAATTAATCAATGGGGCGGTGAAAGCCGACACACTCTGGCTAGGCTTATAAATGCCCTCAGGCAGATAGCCTAGTACCTACCTGTGAACCTATGTTATGTGTGCATGTGACTGTGCTGCCTGTTACAATGTGTTTCCATAGGAGTATGTATGTGTATTTCTGTTTGTGCGACCTGTTATAGTATGTTTGCATGACAGTATGTATGCGTATGTGTGACTGTGCCACCCATTATACTACGTTTACATGGCAGCATATATGTGTACATGTGTGTGGCACCTGTTATAGTATGTTTTCATGGCAGTATGTATGTGTGATTGTGCCGCCTGTTATAGTATGTTTGCATGCAGTATGTATGTGTGATTGTGTATCCTGTTATAGTATGTTTGCAGTGCAGTATGTATCTGTATGTGTGATTGTGCTGCCTGTTACAGTATGTTTGCATGGCAGTATGTATGTGTATGTGTGATTGTGTCACCTGTTATAGTATGTTTGCAGGGCAGTATGTATTTCTACGTGTGATTATGCTGCCTCTTATAGTATGTTTTCATGGCAGTATGTAATGTACATGTGATTGTGCCACCTGTTATAGTATGTTTGCATGTTGGTATGTTTGTGTATGTGTGATTTTTGCCACTGTTATAGTAGGTTTGCATGGCAGTATGTACGTGCGATTGTGCTGCCTGTTACATTATGTTTGCATGGCTGTATTATGTGTATGTGATTCTCAAGCCTAATTTTGATGTGTACTTATACAATCTGCTGTTTGACTGTTTCACATTACTGTGTTGGTTGTCTTAATTGTACACAGACATGCCTGTTGCCATCCCCAATGCACATATGTCGGGCACTGGCTATTTGCTTCAACGTACCTTGTGAGGACTTGCAGTTTCCTTAGCTAGATTTGTCCTGCATTATTGTGGGACTACTTTCTCCTGCTGGCTTTTTCTCCCTGATGTCCTTCCTTCACCCTTATAGCTTTGGCCTACACATTTCATATATGCATGGTTTGTGGTATGAGTATTTTTTACATTCCTGTAATGTATCATTGTTTAATATAGGTGTACAGGTACAATATAAGTTTGTGCCAACATTTTGAGTATCACACACATGCAAGCCATATGCACTCAGGTTGGTGGCAACTGAGTAGATTCCATCAATGTTTACATTGTATTTGTGTGCTGTGTGTTACCCAGGGATTGATATATTTCCTGTCAGCCAGTAGTGTGCTTTGCAGCAACTACAATGTGCCCAGTAATGACTCCTTCTGCAATTTTTATGTCGTTACATGCATTGGTAACATATTTAAATATGATTGTAGATTATTTTTTGTAAGACATGTTGCTATTGTTACTATTAGAACTATCTGGGTATCTTTCTTCTACATTGCTCTCATTTCTTATAGGTTCATAGGTAAGTAGTAGGTTATCTGCCCGAGGACATCTGTAAGCCTAGCCAGAATGTGTTGGCTTTCGCTGCCCCCTTAGATTAGTTCCCTGTGCCTCTGTCAAGCAGAGCCATTAGTTCCCTGTGCCTCTGTCCAGCAGAGCCACTGCAGTGATCCCCAGGGTGGTTACAATGGGGATTGAACCAGGAATGGCTGCTTGAAAGCATATGCTCTAACTACTACACTATTGCAGTCCTATGCATATCCTGATATTTTTTGACATTGTGTCACTCTGCACACAAGACACTGTAGTCAGTGGGTACAATGATTTCAGAGATCAATGTTACTTTTGTCTTCTTTTCATAGACCACTATATCTGGTTTTCTTGCATCTATCTTTTGGACTGTTGGTAATGGGTGATCCCATGTTATGTAGACTTCATAATTTTCTATGATGCTTTGTGGCTCACATTTCTAGAGTTTTTCAGCGATTTCTATACCATAATGTTTGTACAATTTCCAGTGCAACAGTCTTGGCACATTATGCCTTTCAGTATACAGTCCTTCTGCCATTAGTATGTCATAACTAGCAACAAAGTGTGCGACTGTTTCCAGTTCTGTTTTACAAAGCCTACATTTGTCTGTTTCACCCATGTGTTCAATTGACTTTGTAAACCAACATGTATCTAGCCCACTATCCTGGAACACCATTATTAACTTTTCATCTTTTGGTTTGAATTTGCCTCTCCTTAACCATTCCTGCGTTCGATCCTGATCAACATGAGGTTCTTCCAGCAGTTTTCTGTACTTGAAGCTATATTTATACTTTTTCCACATCTTGTCTTTTCATCTGATCCTTCACCTTATATTCTTTCTTTTGTTTTGTGGCACATTCAGTTGCTGCCTGATTTTTATCTACTTTTGGTTTGATTTTCATTCCTGCTTGGCGCCGATATGCTTCTGCTAGACTAAGCACAGAAGTCATCTTAGATTTATTCTTTTCATATTTTAAAACTTTCACTATGTTTGGGTCTTATGAGGTCAGCGGATATGTGTGCAGTTCCACGATTGCAGATCTGTACATGTACATAAGTTAGTTCTTAAGACATTTACTCTGACACCCCTTGTCCAGCTAGGAGAAACTGTGCTGATTGTCTGTTTTTTTATAACATATGCTGAACACACTGCATCGTATCTACCCACACAGCCCTTCAGTATTTGTGACTGATACAGTGTGTGCATTCTCTGTATCTCTTCATCTACTTACATTCAGAATCCTGATGAAGATCTCTTGCCACTGAATATATTTGTGCATATTATTTTGGGGAGGCAGCATGATGGTACACACGGCCGGCCTTAGGCATAGGCGAACTAGGCGACCGCCTAGGGAGCAGTAGAGGCCAGCCTCGTAAAGGGAGCAATTTGTGTTTATTTATTTATTTTAATTAATTTACTTTTCTTAATAAGAAAAGTAAATTAATTAAAACAAATAAACCATAGGGCGCTGGAATCATAGGGCAAGGAGGGGGAAGCGAGGGCCCTACCACTTTTATAGCTGCAGGATGGCCAGGAGGCTTTCAAGAATTAACAAAAAAAACTTCACTCCATGGTAGCGGAGTCTGCTCCTTTTAATAGGAACATGCATGCATCACATCCATGCACGCCAATGTGGATGTAAAGACATTCTAAAGTTTGTGGCTTCCTCTAGGAAGAGGGTTTTTTTTCAGGGGAAGAAATATCTTGAGGTCAACCTGAATTTGAGACTCAACTGTCAGAAAAAACGAGACTTCCATTAAAAGTTGGGGAAGATTGCAAAGTCGAGATGAGGCAGACCCATCTCTCAGACCCAAGTTTATAAAGTGTGAGGGAGATAACCAATGAGGCTTCTAATCCTGCAGGGCAGAGACGGTATTTATACTGAGAGTGTTTTATATATAGAAAGCGGAGTTTTAAAAAGAGGCTAGAGGGAGAAGTAATGTAGCAGCTGGTAGTCTCAAAGCTGTCATCAGGCACTATGCCATACGAGCATCAGGCATAAACATAGAGGGTTTACAGAACTGTTTTATGTGCCAAACATTACAAAAGATCGAAAAAGGTTACTGCAGAGCTTATGAGTAGTGTAAAAAGGATGTTAAGACAGAAAATAATGCCACGGTTGAATCCAAGAAGTCAAAAGGGCAAGGCTAGCTGTCACGGCAATGGAATGCCAGGTGAAAGTGGCAATGGCGTTCTACCCACCCTGCAACCAAAAACTCAAGAGGATCTTTCCAAACAAAAATCTGAGTGTGTATGACATGAAATGTGACTTTAGCCTCAAGCTTTGTTTCCTGGGTGTCTCATAAAAACTCATTTAGAAAATAAGCGAGACATGAGTTAGAAACTTAGTAAAAACTGTGAAAAAGTTATCAGACTTTCAAAAGGAAATGCATCAAAAATAAACTAGTTGTACTGGATCCTCATCAAACTAATTCCACGCGTGGAAATACTAGTTGTACTGGATCCTCATCAAACTAATTCCACATGTGGAAATACTAGTTGTACTGGATCCTCATCAAACTAATTCCACGCATGGAAATACTAGTTGTACTGGATCCTCATCCAACTAATTCTACACGTGGAAATACTAGTTGTACTGGATCCTCATCAAACTAATTCCACACGTGGAAATACTAGTTGTACTGGATCTTCATCAAACTAATTCCACACATGGAAATACTAGTTGTACTGGATCTTCATCAAACTAATTCCACGTGTGGAAATACTAGTTGTACTGGATCCTCATCAAACTAATTCCACGTGTGGAAATACTAGTTGTACTGGATCCTTATCAAACTAATTCCATGTGTGGAAATACTTGTTGTACTGGATATTCATCAAACTAATTCCACACGTGGAAATACTAGTTGTATTGGATCTTCATCAAACTAATTCCACACGTGAAAATACTAGTTGTATTGGATCCTCATCAAACTAATTCCACATGTGGAAATACTTGTTGTATTGGATCTTCATCAAACTAATTCCACACGTGGAAATACTTCAACAGAAAAAAGTAAAACAAGTTGCATTTCATTGTACTTGTCTAGTAAATGGGTAACATCTAAGAGAAATTTGTAAAGTGCAATGCATATATATTTGTTATTTTAAAAAAATGTACTTCATAAGTGTTTGTACTGTTGCAAACTCTGCAGCTTGGAAGCTACTGTACTAGGGCACATACTGATTTCCTTGTATGGATTCTGGTTTTTGAACTGCAACTGTGAAAACAAGAACAGCACAAGAATGAAAAGATGTATTACAAAATATGTACAAAAAGGAAGTTATAACAATAAAGATCATTATTAACAATATGCCAGAATAAGTATATTTCAAATGCATTCAGTATAGGTAAATATGCATATACATCACATAGTTTTTAATAAAGTGTCTAGCATAAAATTAGAAGGCACAAGAAGAGACTAGGTAATCAGCAAGACAGAATGGATTATCCAGTCCAAGATATTCATTCACTGAGCAACATCCTGTATGAACTGAAGTCATCTTCTTCTGGCTTTTCCCGGTTAGGGGTCGCCACAGTGGATCACCTGTCCGCTCATGATTGGCAGTGGAGTTTTATGGTGTTGAGTTGCCAGCCCGGCACCCAACCTTCCACAGAAGGCACACACTCACATCTAGGGCCAATTTAGAGTGTCCAATCCACCTACAGCATGTCTTTGGGATGAAACTGGAGCACCCAGAGGAAACCCACATGACCACAGGGAGGACATGCAGACTCCGCACAGAAGGCACCCCAGCCAAGGATCGAACTGGAGAACCTCTTGCTGTGAAGTGACAACACTAACTGCTGCACCACCGTGGCCGCCATGAACTGAAGTAATAAACAAAACCAAAGGCAGTATGACAAAACCATTTACTGGTAGGATCTGAGATCACCTGATCAGCTTCATAAAACAACAAATGCTTGCACTGGGCACATGCAGAATTAATGCCATATATTCTTTTCTAATCTATGGAGAGTTTGATGGGAGCCAAAAAAATCATTAAAATTGCTGATCAAAATGATGAAATTAGCATAACTGGTTATGCTTGAAATAATAAAAAGAAGTTATGCACTTTCATTAAACCTAATGACAGAGCCTAGTAAGTACTGGATCTGCAGTATCCACCCTGTTGGTTTTGGATTTCTTAAAGTCAAGTATAAGCAAAGTTTACAAAAACATCTTTCTTCCTGGTTACTACTTTGGTGCAGTTTCTAAAGTCATGGATTCAGAACAAACAGACAGACACCGTGCTGTAATGTCTGTAAGTCTAGTTTCTTATTTACATTTTAAATGGCTCCAAATATACACTGGAGAGGTGAAGTCTTCCCATGGAGCAACAGATAAGAGATATCCTATAAGTTCAGTTATCTGTGAAAGATTTGTAAATAACTTCAAATGCCTCACTAAGTGTACAAGCTTAGCTGATGGTAGTATGGTCAGTCCATGGCCATTTCACTGAAGTCCAGGTGATCTCAGTCAGCAGAATGAATGAAGCTTTTGCACTTCCATTAGTTTATGACTACACTGCACAATGCAGAGGGATAAACCCTCTGCTTATTTATAATGAGCCCCAAAATTTCACATCTTCACAGAAATGTACAATTTGTAAAGTTCAAAAGATCCATTCAAACAGCTGGTCCACATTGAACAGGGTCTCGTGAAATAGGATGTCAGCCAAAGAACTACATACAAAATTAGACATAAATTGTTAGCACTGCTTTTGTTACTCCAGACTTGAACTTTCATCTGATGCAAAAAAATTACTCTCAAGCAGGGGCGGCTCGTGCTATAGGACTGCAGCCCCCCCCCCCCCACACATGTAAAAAGAAAAAAATAAATTGCGAGTCCCCCCCCCCCCCACTGTAGGAAAGTTAGAATAAAAAATAAAATAAAAAAAAATTCACGAGTCCCAGAACTCCACGCATGCATGCTTAGCTCCTGATTGCTGCGTTAGGCAGTCCAGAACTCCACACGCGCATGCGTGCTTAGTTCCTGAACTCCAGACTGCTTTGTTAGGCAGTCCAGATAGGGAAGGAAGGGAACTCCACCCTGCCAGCCCAGACGTCTGTGTGGTGACAACCGCACAGACAGGAAGAACACTGGACTGCATCAGCCGCCGGCTGGAGGCTCCAGCCTACTCATGTCTCACAAGGAAACCCAGAACAGCCTGCAATGGCTTCTATGGAGGACAGACAGGTGATCAGGCTGCTGTAAAAGATGGATTCAGGCCACTATGGAAGACTTAGCTGCCATGGAGGATTGGACCTGCAGAAGGTAGTGTGCGTGTGTGTGAAATGCCCCAGTTGCTACATGGTGGTGGGTAGAGATAAGGCTTGAACCCTGTACCTTGAGCCCAAGTGTCAAGAGCCTGAATTCCCTACCCATCACCATTTGTAAAACATTGGCAGGTATTTGCATCATACTTGTTCTGGTCAATCTGTTCCTCATAAAATCTGTGGTTTCTCTATTTTTGTTTAATACAGCCAGTAGTGCAGTGCTACAATTGTTGCCTGACAGCTACAGGTTATCTGGTTTTATTCTTGGCTGGGGTGCCATCTTTGTGGAGTCTGCGTGTCCTCCCTGTGTTTGCACGGGTTTGCTCTGGTGTCCTCGATGGATAGTTGTCCCTATTTGTTTTTGGACTGTATTCCCACATTATTGGCTTCGTCCAGGTTTTTTGTGCCAAGGTTGAGAGCTATGGTGATAACTGAACTCACTGAATATGTTTTGGGGCTGTATTCCCCCATTATTGGCTTTGTTCAGGTGTTTTGTGCTAAGATGTTGACAGCTATGGTGAGAACTAAATTCACTAAATGGTAGCCATTTAAGTTTCAGTCGATGATGTTGGTCATTTCCTATTGCAATATTACCGACTTACCAATTTTTTTTAATGCAGTATAGGCAATTAATTCTTCAAGGAAAGCAGGCACTGAATTTGTAGATAAAACATTGATATGTGAAGCTGTTTTGCCGGTAGCAACCTCTTCATTAGGTACAGATTTCTTAAATGTGGAATTCAGATGATTTTACATCTGCAAAGATTGTGAGTATGAAGTAATATTGGTTGAGAATAATGACAGAAGTCTTGAGTAGACTTTTATGGTTGAAAATTTCTGAAATGGGTAGTTATTTGTTCATACATTTTGTTTCATTGCTTATTAAAAGAATGTTTAAAACTACAAATTTAAAACACTTTCTTAGAAGTGGTGCTGTATTATACAAGGAATATAATTCAATGTAATCAGGAAGGTGAATCAAAGTACAAATACACGAATTTATGGCACTAAAAATTGTGGGCAAGGACTCAGTTTTGAAAACAGCCCAAAGGTAAACTTAATTCTTCACTGGCCAGATGCATTTTCTATGAGTGTGGGTTTTCATGCCATTTCAATGAATATGAATTTTTCCATTTCAATGAATGTAAGTTTCAAGGGCAGAGAAGTTTACTGCTTATGCCAAGTCTGTTTTCATTGCGAGACTGTAGGTTCATAGGTTCATACTAGGCTATCTGCCCAAAGGCATTTATAAGCCTAGCCCATAGTTATGTGGCTTTCGCCACCCCTTTAGTTTGAAGAAAACTATGCCTATTATTTTGCTGTGCCTCTGTCAAGCAGTGACACTGAAGTAATCCCTGGGGTATATCTGCGATCTCCCATCCATTGGTCAAGATTTCTCTTGAACAAGGCCAGCGAGGTGTTCTGCCTCACATGTACCGGGATTTTGTTCCACAGCATAGGGAGTCTCTGGGTGATGAATCTGTCCCTCCAGCACATTCTATTAATGACCATGTCAAGGTTTAAGTCTCCCGCCCTTGTGGTTCTGAGGGATCTAGATTTTTTGAGGTGAAGCATATTCATCAAATCTGTATAGTTTAGCAAATGGCTACCTGTGTTTGTGCTATTTTATTTCAATATCTGTAATGACTGTAGAAGCAAATAAGAGAACAGTATGCATGGTAACTGGTGAGAAATAACCAAATAATGGAACACTGGAATGGGGGCTGCTGCTGGGGGGAGGGGGTTGCAGCAGGAGCGGCTGCTATGGGGGGCAGTCTATTACCCTGCCTAGGGCCCTATTTCACTGTGATCTGGTATTTAAAGTCGAAAATACTATGCAGAAGTAGTTGTAGTTAAAGATACCTTATAATGTAGTTATTCTTCCTATGCATGTTAATAATTTAAGGAAATGGCTGGAGTGGCTTTCTTGGGGAGTGACCCTGTGGGTGTGGCTCAAATAGGGGTGTTTCATGACTGTGGTGTGGGTGGGGCTTAAGGGGTACCGGAGCACTACTTCGCCTAGGGCACCATTTCGGCTAAGGCCGACCCTGATGGTACATAATAATTATTACTAATATTATTTATTATTATTCTTATACTTTGTAGCTCACCCTCGACCCATTGCTCTCTTTCCTTGCGTCTGTTTTTTTCACGGTCTCATTCCAAAAGCAGTTATGCTTTGGGTAAAACACTGCCTCAAGGAATAATTTCACTCCCGAGTCTAGGAAAAATGCTCCAAGATTCCTCATTCTGCATAAACAAATGGGGAATCTTAGAACCATAGTTCTGATTCTAAAACATGAATGAGGTTTCCCGTGTAAGACAGTACTTAAACATTTTTTCATTGCCATTGAAAGCCATCGAAAATCCCAAACCAAGTATAGTCAGCGTTGGGATTGCGCCACCTGTCCGTCTGAATTGGTACTGTTGGTACTAGGCCTTGGCAACGATGAGCAGGTTGGGTTAAGTGCTGGCCGAGGATTTTGTACGCATTTTAGTGTCACATATGAACTTTCACCTTCGTAATTCCTACATGGGAAACATCCCCAAACCCTCTTTTCCTCTAAACACTTTAAGCATCATGTCAACCTTTTATTTATCTTTTACCATTTCTTTTTCCAGTAATTATCCTCTTGTCATGTAAGGAGGTCTTGTGATTCATGCCTTGGTGATTTAGTTGACTGTTGATTGTCTTTCTTACAATTTTTTTTAAATTTGGAACTGCCCTATATTTATACTATTGCCCCCATAACGGAAAACTACCAAAACAACTAAAGAACTTTTCCCTTCCAGTTTTGGAATTATATATTTTATTTTACATTTGTTGACCGTGCTGGTCCAACTGGATATAGGTTCATAGGTTCATAGGTTCATACTAGGCTATCTGCCCAAGGGCATTTATAAGCCTAGCCCATAGTTATGTGTCTTTCGCCACCCCTTTAGTTTGAATAAAAACTATGCCTATCATTTTTCTGTGCCTCTGTCAAGCAGTGACACTGAAGTAATCCCTGGGGTATATCTGCGATCTCCCATCCATTGGTCAAGATTCCTCTTGAACAAGGCCAGCGAGGTGCTCTGCCTCACATGTACCGGGATTTTGTTCCACAGCATACGGAGTCTCTGGGTGATGAATCTGTCCCTCCAGCACGTTCTATTTATAACCGTGTCAAGGTTTAAGTCTCCCGCCCTTGTGGTTCTGAGGGATCTAGATTTTTTGAAGTGAAGCTATGCCCAATTTCAGGAGGCCGGGAGAAAAGCGCCAACAAACACAAATATTAGTTATTTTACATGACTGGTTCTAAAAATATAAGTACATCACATATTTTTAGCAATTCTTTACATTGCTGGTTGAAGAATCTTTAAATGCTATATTTGCTTTATAACGCGGATAGCAGCCGGAAATATAATACTGTGGCCTGTGTCTCTTTAGTACATTAATGAATCCGCAGTATTTCCTTTCCGCATGCTGTCAATGTTCTTCTTTCGACTTTTCCCGGTTAGGGGTCACCACAGCGGAACTCCGTTCCGCTAATGATTGGCAGTAGAGTTTTACGGTGCCGAGGTGCCAGCCCGACACCCAACCTTCAACGAAAACATGCATATCTTTCAAACGGCACTCGATCGGGGACTACATGCAGATTCCACGCAAAAGGCGCGATGAATATTTCTGCAGATGAATAACACATCAAGATGTTAACTAAATTTAGTAAAACGTCACCTTCTGCTGGGTGGGCCATGCTACTGCGCATGTGAGTTGGAGTATTGTTGGAATGGATATGGACAAATAGTCACTATTCTTTACAGATCTCATTCTGACCACAGGAAAAAAAATCAAAAAGTTTTAATACATGATCAATACTGCCAGTAGAAATAATGGAGATATCCTTGAAATGATAGTTCATTTTTATTTATACTTTAGGTGGTCCATAAACATGACAACAGTTTTAACACAAATGGAAACTAATTTGTAAACATGATTTACAGGCATTAACACGTTGAAAACCCGCTAGAGTCGTATATTCTCTTTCAATATCTGCGTAAGAGTGTTGAATTATGGGTATGCAAAGTAGTTCTTACGTATGCCCTGTATCAGCGATTTGTAAGTCCATTGAACATGGTATTGCGTGCAGCAAACAATAAAAAATGTTGTGGGGGACTGTCCGCTTCCCCATCACGATGTCTGGTTATCGGATTTCTAGGGTAGGAATATGTTATTTTTCTGCCTTACTTTTGCTCTTCCACGTAAGGGGAAGTACTGGAATAAAAATTTATTTGGAGAATGACCAGGAGTGGAAGCGAGGTAACAAATCCCGCCCACACAGTCCAAACGTCACGTCCACTGACAAGATAACATCCTACTTTATGAATGTTGAATACGTCACGACGCTGTGCGTATTGAATAATCGTAAAGTACTTATTTAATACATAGTAGAGTCCTTCAAGGAGGTAGCATGGATAGGAGTGTAAAAAAACTTTTTATACTAGTATCCTACATACATGGATAAACGCGTGCTTAAAAATGCATAGGATACTCCCTATACTGAGCGATTACATTACAACGACCATGAAATAGCGGCTAGCAAACCACTTTGCAGTTAAGCTATGATAAAAGACAAATTATTATTCCAGTGATAATTCATATAGCAATAACCCATGCCTGGGTGTGGGTAATGCGGGATTTACCCACGGTTGGCGTGGTTTGGTCCCGAGGGCGAAGCCCATGGGACCAAACAAAGACAACCGTGGGTAAATCCCGGATTACCCACACCCAGAAGTGGGTTATTGCTATTATGCTATGACATTACTTAAGAAAAGGAACAATTACTTTTCTTAAATAATGGCATTGTATAATCCTCTTTGCTGCCCTTCCTCAGCTGTCTGGCATCAGCAGCAGTTCATAGGTTCATACTAGGCTATCTGCCCTGAGGCAATTATAAGCCTAGCCCGATTCTGTAAGGCTTACGCCACCCCTTGATTTGAGTATACTGTGCCCTTTTTAAGGTTTAGTTTACTGTGCCTCTGTCTAATAGTGACATGGGAGTAATCCCTGGGACAAACCTACGATCCCCCATCCACCTATCGAGATTCTTCTTGAAGAGATTCAGTGAGGTGCTCTGCCTCACATGAACTGGAATTCTATTCCAGAGCAAAGGTAGCCTTTGGGTTACGAACCTGTCCCTCCAGCAAGTTCTATTTATTTCTGTGCTGAGGTTCAAGTCCCTTGAGCGTGTGGCTCTAAGGGATTTAGATTTACTGAGGTGGAGCATGTCCATTAATTCTGGATTTGACATAGCTTTGTATGTCAGGCATAGATCGCCTCAAAGTAGGCGGTATGCAACTGAGTAGAGCTGGAGTTTTTTTAACAGAGCAGCATATGGCATCTGTTTGAGACCCTTGATCCTCTTGGTGAGATACTTTTAGGGTCTTTCTAATTGCTGCAGGTGTCGGGTAAGGTACATCCCAAAAGGGGCATTGTATTCTATGATGGGCCTGATGAGGGATGAATAAAGGGGCACGATTACCTCTCTTGATCTAGATGTGAAACCCTTCGTGATGAGGTGGGGCTATGTAGAAGATCTTTCTAACCACTTTGGCAATGTGGTTTTCAAAGGAGAGATTGCTATCAACTTGGGTCCCCAGGTCCCTAATAACTTTCTCTGTACTTAATGGGTTTTCGCTTATGTGGTAATTTGTGGGCACATTGTTTTTGCCAAAGGGTATGACTATACATTTTTTTGGCATTTAGCTTTAAACCATGGTGCTGGCACCAGTTATCTGTCTCTGTGAGACCTTTTTGAAGAATGTCTGTGTCAGCTGGAGAGTTGATTTTGGCACCCAGTTTGCAGTCGTCTGCGAACTTGGTGAGCCATAGTCCTCCCATGGTTGCCTGTACCTCTGAAAAGTATATTCCGAACAAGAGTGGTCCCAGGACAGAACCCTGTGGGATGCCACTTGTGACTGGTTTTGAGTCTGACATGGCTCCAGCAACTCTCACTCTGTGGGTTCTGTCTTTGAGCCAGTTTGCGACCCATCTTGTAACATAGTGGTTTATATTTCAGCTGGATAGCTTATCTATGATCCCCGAGTGGGGTATTGTGTCAAATGCCTTTGCAAGGCCCAGATAGGCTGTGTGGACTACCTTCCCTTCATCTATGGCTTTGGTGACTGTTTCGAAGAAGTCAACCAGGTTCAAAAGGCAGGATCTGCCCTTGACAAAGCCGAACTGGGTAGGATCTAGTGTCTGTAGGTCCCCAATGTCTTTGTTTATGAGCTCCATGATGATCCTCTCCATAGCCTTGCAGACTAAGCTAGTCAGGCTTATGGGGCGATAGTTTCCAGGGTCCATAGAGGCTCCACCTTTGTGGAGTGGGACCACTGTTGCTGTACGCCATTCTGTGGGCACATATCCTGTAGTGAGGCTGAGATTGTATAGCTGTTTTATTTGAGGGATTAGTTCCTCTTGGAGTTCATGTAGGATGCAACCTGGGATGCCATCTGGTCCCATGGAAGCAGTGTTTTCTGCTTTGGAGAGGGCAGCCTTCACCTGAGCATCAGAGATGTTTGGGAGGCAGCCCTCTGCTGGGATAGATACTTGCTCTTTTGGGGGGGTGGGGTGGAGAAGTTTGCACTGAACCTGTCTGCCAGGATATTGGCGATGTCTGTGGGTTCAGTGTATTTTTTGTCATTTAGAATCAACTCAGAACAAGTCTGGGAGTTGCATCCCAGGTTTCTAACATAACTGAAAAAAGCCTTATGATTGTCTTTGGTGTCCTGTGCAATTTTTCTCTCGAAGCTGACCTTGGAGGATTTTATGAGGGATCATATTTTTTTGCTAGTACTGATCAGAGATGCCTTCCCTATTAGGGATTTTGCTCTATCATGTAGTAGCTTCCTCCTTCTGTTGTACAGTTTATTTATGGCAGGGGTCCACCAGACTGGATGCCTGCTTTTGGATGATTGGGTCTTGGTTTTGTTTGGGATAGCATGATCCATGCATTCCTGGAGATGTCCGTAGAATGCATTTATATAGGATTCTGCAGTTTGGGCCGTAGTTTCCACTGGCCCTGGGGCCTTGAAGGATTCCACTTCAGTTTTGAGAAGTGAGAAGTTTGCTTTTTAGAAGTTTTTCACTGTGGCTTTCTGGGCTGAGGGTGGGGTCGGGATGTGGACATCCAGTGAAATTAATTTATGGTCTGATCTTACCAATGAGGGATATACTTCTGGTATGGAGCATAGAGTCCCCATGTTGGTAATGATCAGGTCTAGTATGTTGTCCCCTCTTGTGGGAGTGGTGACTAGTTGTTCCATAGCATTTGAGTTTATAATTTCCAGGAACCTTTGGGCTAAGGTGCTGGGGCTTGGGTAGTGCTCCCAGTCAATGTTTGGGTAGTTGAAGTCACCCAATATAATGGTGTTCAGAGAGATCTTCATGTTCTCCAATGTTTTCAGGAAAGCCAAGTGGGATTCCTAATTTTGAAAGGGTGGTCTGTAGGATGCTATAAACTGAAAAGCAGTCTTGCCCACTGTTAGTTGCACATGGACGGTCTCCGATACTTCGTGCAATGCCACTAACCTGGAGGTGTGGATATCCTTGATAAATATGGAAACTCCCCCTCCTTTTGTGGTTCGGTCCGGGTTTTGGGGCCGAAAAGCATGATATGAGGTATAGCCTGGTAGTGCTGGGGTGCTCTCTGGAGCTTTGAACCAGGTTTCTGTCACTGAACAGATATCGGTGTTCTCCATAATGAGGAGAGCTTCGAGTGCATGCATCTTGAGGTTAAGACTTCTGGCATTTAGCAGCATTACCCTTAGTTTCTTGTTCCTTGTGCTGTCTATGGGGGTGGGTTTGACTTTTGAGCCTTGCCTAAAAAAGGCACTATGGGGGTGGCAAGAGCCTTTGCCAATATCCAAAAGCCCAGTGGTGACAGGTGCAAGCCGTCCCTAGCGAAGCAACGTGGCTTGTCGAGCATGTCATCCCAGGCTGACAGACACTGGATCCCCTTTGAATGACACCAAAATTTTAGCCAATTGTTAAAATCAATCATTTTGTCTTTGCACTGTGGCATCATTCTAGGTAAGGGTAAGATGCTGCTCAAGGTCAGGGTCATACCAGCCTGGGCTACATGATCAGAGAGCTCCTCTATGTCTCTTTTCATGTAGTCCAGGGAGGTACATCTCAGGTCATTCACACCAGCATGTACAATGACTGAGTCATATTTGTATTTGCTTTGGAGTGACCTGAGTGCTTGCATTATGTGGCGGATCCTAGCACCCGACAGGCAGCTCACCATGACCTTCTCTTTATTCAGCCTGATGAGCAGGACGTCAGTGTGTCTGACAATAGAGTCACCTATTACAAGAGTATCAGGTGTGTTATTTAGCTTTAAGGGCTGTGGCTGCTTGGCACACTGACTTTGTGGGCTATGTGTTGTGCGTGTTTTGTTTTGAGGTAGCGCTTGCTTGGATGTCTGCTTTGGAGGTCTCTGTTGCTTAGGTAGATTTTTATTTAGAGCCTCCGAGTATGTTTTTGTGTATTTATGTGTTTGGTTCGCTGATGTGGTGGGACTATGTGATACTGGAATTGTGTTGTGTGCGGTTTCCTTTTCCTCCTGACTGGTTACACCAGTTTTGAGATGAGAGAGGTCAGCCTCCAGTTTGGCTAAATAGTTGCATCTCTCACATATATTTGAACCTGTTTGGAGGAGGAGAGGGTTGTCCGTGTACATGAGACAGTTGTAACATTGCCTCAAAATTCCCAGATTCACCAGCTGGACTGGAGAGGAAACCATTGGCTGACCTTTGGACATACTAGAGTAATATAGGGAAACTGAATTTAAGACGGACCAATAGGGGACAGGGTAATCGCAGAGAGTATAAGAGTAAGTAGTGCTTATGGTTTAATAGTGCTAACTTGTAGGATTACTTAATTGGACCAGTGAGGGGCCTTAGAATGAGAATATGGTGTTTAAATTGAGAGATAGAGCAGTTCTAAGGGAAAAAGTGAAGAGCAGACTTTGTGGAGCCAGGAATAGTTTAAACCCAATTAGGCTATGCACAAAACCGCACAAAAGAGGGTTTTAAGAGAGGAAGATGAAGGAGTTTTGGAATTGACCCAAAATGGCCAATAAAACTACAGTTTCAAGTCAGTAACCACTCCCACAGGGGCAGGCAGACTGCTCAATGTTTTTCACTGCCACTGATCAACTGAGAGACTTCCCTTTAGCCCAAGCAAAAAATGGCCTCACAAAAACTTACAAACAGTTCAAGAACAGCAAGCCTGTAACTGAACTTTTTTAAATCTCAGAAAAGTGGGTAAAAGCAAGATTTTTTTTGTTTTTTTGTTTTTTTCAGAGATAGCAGAGGTTCACAAGTATTAAGTTATAACAGTGCAGTAAATGACCCCACACAAGAGTGCTAGGCCAAAGACAGATAAAATGCAAGTTTTGAGAAAAAAAAAAAACAATTTTAAAAATAAGTGCAAACAGGAAATTCAGCAAACAGCTTTAGCTTGTGCTCTAAATACAGTTACTTATGCAGAAATCAAGTTTAACAAGCCAGAAAATGCTCAAAATAGGCAGCTATGCAGAAAAACTTAGCAAATAAACAGAGGAAAATACTTAAAATCTCAAAAGTGGCTCCTTTCTTCTCTCAGCATTTTCTTCTCTTGGTGGGTGCTTCACCAACAGCCAACAAGCCTGAAAAGACACCAAAACCATGAGGCAACCAGATTTTAAGAGAGGAAGATGAAGGAGTTTTGGAATTGACCCAAAATGGCCAATAAAACTACAGTTTCAAGTCAGTAACCACTCCCACAGGGGCAGGCAGGCTGCTTTCACTGCCACTGATCAACAGAGAGACTTCCCTTTAGCCCAAGCAAAAAATGGCCTCACAGAAACTTACAAACAGTTCAAGAACAGCAAGCCTGTAACTGAACTTTTTTAAATCTCAGAAAAGTGGGTGAAAGCAAGATTTTTTTTGTTTTTTTGTTTTTTTTTTTCAGAGATAGCAGAGGTTCACAAGTATTAACAAGTTATAACAGTGAGTAAATGACCCCACACAAGAGTGCTAGGCCAAAGACAGATAAAATGCAAGTTTTGAGAAAAAAAAAACAATTTTAAAAATAAGTGCAAACAGGAAATTCAGCAAACAGCTTTAGGTTGTGCTCTAAATACAGTTACTTATGCAGAAATCAAGTTTAACAAGCCAGAAAATGCTCAAAATAGGCGGCTATGCAGAAAAACTTAGCAAATAAACAGAGGAAAATACTTAAAATCTCAAAAGTGGCTCCTTTCTTCTCTCAGCATTTTCTCCTCTTGGTGGGTGCTTCACCAACAGCCAACAAGCCTGAAAAGACACCAAATCCACAAGGCAGCCAGGTTTTAAGAGAGGAAGATGAAGGAGTTTTGGAATTGACCCAAAATGGCCAATAAAACTACAGTTTCAAGTCAGTAACCACTCCCACAGGGGCAGGCAGGCTGCTCAATGTTTTTCACTGCTACTGATCAACAGAGAGACTTCCCTTTAGCCCAAGCAAAAAATGGCCTCACAGAAACTTACAAACAGTTCAAGAACAGCAAGCCTGTAACTGAACTTTTTTAAATCTCAGAAAAGTGGGAAAAAAGCAAGATTTTTTTTTTTTTTTCAGAGATAACAGAGGTTCACAAGTATTAACAAGTTATAACAGTGCAGTAAATGACCCCACACAAGAGTGCAAGGCCAAAGACAGATAAAATGCAAGTTTTGAGAAAAAAACGATTTTAAAAATAAGTGCAAACAGGAAATTCAGCAAACAGCTTTAGGTTGTGCTCTAAATACAGTTACTAATGCAGAAATCAAGTTTAACAGGCCAGAAAATGCTCAAAATAGGCGGCTATGCAGAAAAACTTAGCAAATAAACAGAGGAAAAATAGTGATCACCAGAGAGACTTTGCATGCCTATGCAGTACATCAGAGCTGTGGCCAAAAGCAACGGAGAAGGCAAGATCTCCGTTGCTTTTTTTCCTGTTTTGCTATGTTAAACCCATTTAACATAGCAAGACAGCTTTAAAATAAGCAACGGAGATCTCCATTGCTTATTTTAAAGCTGTCTCGCTATGTTAAACCCATTTAACATAGCAAGACAGGTTTAAAAAAAAGCAATGGAGAAAGCAAGATCTCCGTTGCTTTTTACACACTGTGCCGCTATGTTAAAGGAGTTTAACATAGCGAGACAGCTTTAAAAAAGCAACGGAGATCTCTGTTTCTTTTTTTAAACCTGTGTCGCTATGTTAAACTCTTTTAACATAGCAAGACAGTGTTTTAAAAAAAGACATATACTAATGGAAAAAGTCTGGGCGACCGGACCTTTTTCCATTAGTATAAGTCGATTTACAATGTGCACGCTGGCCAATCAGCGTGCAAGTTTTGGAATATTAATG
The DNA here is from genome assembly GCF_019279795.1 of Protopterus annectens. Taxonomy (NCBI): domain Eukaryota; kingdom Metazoa; phylum Chordata; order Ceratodontiformes; family Protopteridae; genus Protopterus; species Protopterus annectens. Next base: position 1,814,941,157 of record NC_056729.1, on the reverse strand, counting down.
GGGGGTCATGGTACAATAGGGGATATTTCAGGGTAACTGCCTGTCACCTCTGCTCTTTTGTCTTGCTCTTAACCCATTAAACTGTCTCCTTGGCATATTAGGTCATGGCTACAATTGGGCTCCCAGAAAACAATAACATGTAAAGAATTCTAATCTTCTTTTTGTAGATGATTTAAAACTGTATACTTCATGAGATGAGGGACTAAAAGCAGGACTGTAAGTGGTGACATTTTTTTCAGCTGATGTAAGAATGTAATTTGGTTTTGATAAATGTGCAAAAGCAACCTTTAAAGCAGCAAAGCTGCATCACCAAGAGAACATCAGTTTGGGACAGGAATGTGATATAAACGAACTTGAGCAAGAGGGAGTGTATACATATTTGGGAGCTGATGAACGGTCAACAATAAAACACAAACACATGCCAATAAAACACAGTAAGAAATATTCTAGAAGACTTAAATTAATACTGAGGACGGCATTGACATCTAAGAAAAAATTCCAAACTATAAACAAATTTTCTCTTCCCATCTTTACAGTTTTGATGTTATTGGCCCCAAAAGGTGTTGGATAGGTTAGACAGGAAAACAAGAAGGATGCTTCAAGCTCATCAAATAATTTATATAAATCAGTAAATACCAAGATTTTATATTCCCCTTTCTGAAGGCAGTATGGTCCTCCACGAAACTGATTACATGTATAGATCTGCAATTGTGGGACTGCATACATATCTGCTGACCTCACAAGACCCAAGAAGTGAAAGTTTTGAAACATGAGAAAAATAAGTTTAGTTTCTTCCCTGGTTAGTTTAGCAGAAGCATATCAGCATCAGGTGGGAATGGAGATGAAACCAGAAGTAAATAAAAATCAGGCAGCAAATGAATGTGCCAAAAAACAAAAGAAAGAATATGAGGTGAAGCATCAGATGAAAATGCAAGAAATGTGGAAAGTGCATAAGTATAGTTGCAAGTATAGGAAACTCTTGGAGCAACCTCATGTTGATTAGGATCAAATGCAGGAATGGTTAAGCAGAGGGGAATTTAAATAAAAAAAACAGAAGGTTAATATTGGTGGCCCAAGATAGTGGACTACGTACATGTTGGTTTACAAAGTCCATTAAACATGTGAGAGAAATGGACAAATGTAGGTTTTGTAAAACAGAATTGGAAACAGTCACACATCTTGTAACTGGTTGAGATATACTAATGGCAGAAGAACTGTATACTGAAAGACATAATATGTGGCAAGACTGTTTCACTGGGGATTATGCAAACATTGGCTGGAAAATACTGGAAACATGAACCACAAGGCATCATAGAAAATGATGAAGTTTATATCCCATTACCAATAGTTCAAAAATATATGCAAGAAAACCAAATATAGTAGTCCATGGAAAAGAAGACAAAAGTAGCATTGATCATTGAAATTGCTACAGCCAGTAAGTACAGTGTCTTACATACAGAGAGATACAAAGTCATAAAATACCAGGATTAGCAGGCAGAAATGAGGGCAGTGTGGAAGAAAGATACCCAAACAGTTCCAGTAATAGTAGAAGCAACAGGTCTTATAAAAAATAATTTAGAATCATACTTATAAATGTTACCAATATACGTAATTACATATGAATTGCGAAAGGTGTCATTGCTAGGCACATTGTGGGTGCTGCGAATAGCACTTCTGACTGACATCAAAGACTGAAACACTACTAATTTCATGAACTTTAATTGTACTCTGGCTTAGGAATGGGTCCATTCCTGTTAGAAGTATGTATTTAGACAGATCTACTGTATTTGGTTGAATTGCATTCGGTTGAAAATGATTTTAGGCATCCCATTTCACTGAAAGCTCATTTGACATTTTTAGCTCATTTGGTCTAATTACATTTGGTTGAAAATGGAATTTAGCCCCTGCCCCACTGTAGTGCAACCCTGGAGTGAGAATATAAAGTAAGGGGGGCACAGCCCCCCACATTGTGGGGTGTGGGGGGTGTAGCCCCCCACATAATTGCAGTTTATGCACTATTATATACATGTGTACCATTAAAAATATACTGAAACATATAACGTCAGTAAAAACTAGTTGCAAAATGTGGGGGGCTATGCCCCCCAAACTTTATATTCTCATTCCATGGTCGCACTGCAGTGGGGAAGGGGCTATATTCCATTTTCAACCAAATGTAATTCGACCAAATGAGCTTTCAGTCAAATGAGCTTTCAGTGAAGTGGGCTGCCTGAAATAATTTTCCACCAAATGTAATTCGACTAAAAGCAGTAGACCCATTTAGACACTTATAATAATGCATGTACATTTCTGCTTGTTAGAACATATATATATACATATATATATATATATATATATATATATATATATATATATATATATATATATATATATATATATATATATATATATATATATATATATAAAATGTGTATTTAGACACGTATAATAGTGCATGTACACTTCTGCTTGTTAGAATATATATATATATATATATATATATATATATATATATATATATATATATATATATATATATCTATAGGTTCATAGGTTCATACTAGGCTATCTGCCCTAGGGCATTTATAAGCCTAGCCAGAATGTGTTTGGCTTTCGCCACCCATTTTAAATTTATTTTGCTATGCCCTTTTTCGAGGTTAGTATACTGTGCCTCTGTCTAACAGTGACATAGAAGTGATACCCGGGGTAAACCTACGATCTCCCATCCACTCATCAAGATTCCTCTTGAAGAGAGTCAATGAGGGACTCTGCCTAACCTGGACTGGGATTTTATTCCAGAGTGAAGGGAGCCTCTGGGTTATGAATCTGTCCCTCCAGCATGTCCTATTTATTTCAGTGCTGAGGTTCAAGTCTCTCGAGCGCGTGGCTCGTTGGGATTTGGATTTTCTGAGGTGCAGCATGTCCATTAATTCCGGGTTGGACATGGCTTTATACATCAGGCACAGATCGCCTCTGAACAGGCGGTATGCCACTGAGTAGAGCTGGAGTTTCTTTAACCGGGCAGCATATGGCATCTGTTTGAGTCCTTTGATCCTCTTGGTGAGGTACTTTTGGGGTCTTTTCAGTTGCTGCAGGTGTCTGGTAAGGTACATCCCAAAAGGGGCATTATACTCAATTATAGGCCTGATGAGGGATGAGTAAAGAGGCACGATGACCTCCCCTGATCTAAATGTGAATCCCTTCATGATTAGGTGGGCTATATAAAATGTTTTTCTAAACACTTTGGCCACATGGTTGTCAAATGAGAGATTGCTATCAACTTGGGTCCCCAGGTCCCTAATTACTTCTTCTGTACTTAATGGATTACCACCTATGTGGTAATTTGTGGGCACTTTGTTTTTGCCAAAGGGGATGACTATACACTTTTTGGTATTCAGCTTGAGGCCATGGCTCTGGTACCAGTTGTCTGTTTCTATCAGGCCCTTTTGCAGGATGTTTGTGTCGGCTGGAGAGTTTATTATACCCAGTTTGCAGTCATCTGCGAACTTGGTCAGCCACAGTCCTTCCATGTTGGCCTGTACCTCCGAGAAATATATACCGAACAAGAGAGGTCCCAGGACTGAGCCTTGTGGGACACCACTTGTAACTGGTTTGGAGTCTGACATGGCTCCAGCAATTCTAACCATGTGGGTTCTGTCCTTGAGCCAGTTTGCAATCCATCTAGTGACATAGGGTTTTATATTTAAGCTGGTGAGCTTATCTATAATGCCCGAGTGGGGTATTGTATCGAAGGCTTTTGCAAGGTCCAGGTAGGCTGTGCGGACCACCTTCCCCTCGTCAATGGCCTTGGTGACTGTTTCAAAGAAATCAACCAGGTTTAAAAGGCAGGATCTGCCCTTAACAAAGCTGAACTGGGTAGGATCCAGTGTCTGTAGGTCCCCAATATCTTTATTTATGAGGTCTATGATGATCCTTTCCATAGCTTTGCAGACCAAGCTAGTCAGGCTTATGGGGCGATAGTTTCCAGGATCCGTTGAGGCACCACCTTTATGGAGAGGGACCACTGTTGCTGTACGCCACTCTTTGGGCACATATCCTGTAGTAAGGCTGAGATTGAACAGTAGTTTTATATTTGGGTTTAGCTCTTCTTGGAGTTCATGTAGGACGCAGCCTGGGACACCGTCTGGTCCCATTGATGCTGTGTTATTTGCTTTGGAGAGGGCGGCTCTTACCTGAGCATCTGAGATGTCAGGGGGGCAGCACTCTGCTGGGATAGATATTTGCCCTTTTGGTGGGGGGGGATTTGCCCTGAACCTGTCAGCTAGGATGTTGGCAGTGTCTGTGGGTTCAGTGTATTTTTTGTCATTATGGACTAATTCTGAGCATATCTGGGAATTACCACCCAGGTTCTTAACATAACTAAAGAAAGCCTTGTGATTATCCTTAGTGTCCTGTGCAATTTTTCTCTTGAAGCTGGCCTTAGACAATTTTATGAGTGCCCGTAGTTTTTTGCTAATACTGATCAGTGATGCCTTCCCTTTTTGGGATTTTGCTCTATCATTTAGTAGCTTCCTCCTTCTATTGTATAGTTTGTTTATGGCTGGGGTCCACCAGACAGGACATCTGCCTTTGGAGGATTGGGTCTTGGTTTTATTTGGGATCGCATGATCCATGTATTCCTGAAGGTGTTCATAGAATGCATTTATAAAGGATTCTGCAGTCTGGGCCGTATTTTCCACAGGCCCGGGGGCTTTGAAGGATTCCACCTCGGTTTTAAGGAGTGTGAAATTTGCTTTCGAGAAGTTTTTCACTGTGGTTTTCTGGGCAGGGGGTGGGGTCGGGATGTGAATATCTAGTGAGATTAGTTTATGGTCTGATCTTACCAGTGAGGGATACACTTCTGGTCTGGAGCATAGAGTCCCCATGTTGGTAATGATCAGGTCCAGTATGTTTTCCACTCCTGTGGGAGTGGTAACAAGTTGTTCCATAGCATTTGAGTTTATAAATTCTAGGAACCTTTGGGCTAGGGTGTTGGAGCTAGAGTAAAGCTCCCAGTCTATGTTTGGGTAGTTGAAGTCACCCAATATAATGGTGTTTGGAGAGACCTTCATATTTTCCAGTGTTCTCAGGAAGGCCGAGTGAGGTTCCTGGGTTTGGGATGGTGGTCTGTAGCAGGCTATAAACTGGAAGGCAGTTTTACCCACTGTTAGTTGCACATGGATAGTCTCTGATGATTCGTGCTTTGCCACCAACCTGGAGGTGTGGGTATCTTTGATGAATATCGATACTCCCCCTCCTTTTATGGTTTGGTCCAAGTTTTGGGGCTGAAAAGCATGGTATGAGGTATAACCTGGTAGTGCTGGGGTGCTCTCAGGAGCCCTGAACCAGGTTTCTGTTACTGCACAGATATCGATGTTCTCCATGCTAAGAAAAGTTTAGAGTGCGTGCATCTTGAGGTTTAGACTTCTGGTGTTGAGTAGCCTTGCTCTTAGCTTCTTATCCCTTGTGATACCTATGGTGGTGGGTTTGTCTTTTGAGCCTTGCCTAAAAAAGGCACTATGGGGGTAGCAAGAGCATTTGCCAATATCTAAAAGCCCAGGGGTGACAGGTGCAAGCCGTCCCTAGAGAAGCATCGTGGCATGTTGAGCATATCATCCCAAGCTGACAGGCATCGGATCCCCTTTGAATGACACTAGTACTTAAGCCAATTGTTGAAATTGATCATCTTGTCTTCATATTGTGGCATCATTCTTGGTGAGGGTAAGATGCTACTCAAGGTCAGGGTCATACCGGCCTGGGCTACATGCTCAGAGAGCTCCTTTATGTCTCTTTTCATGTAGTCCAGGGAGGTACATCTCAGGTCATTCACACCAGCATGGACAATGACTGAGTCATATTTGTACTTGCCTTGGAGTGACTTGAGTGCTTGTGTTATGTGGCGGATCCTAACGCCCAACAGGCTGCTCACCATGACCCTCTCCTTGTTCAGCCTGGTGTGCGGGACGTCAGTGTGCCTGACGATAGAGTGATGATAGACGATGATAGACGATATATATATATATATATTTATACATATATATATATATATATATATATATATATATATATATATATATATATTAAGACACTTACACTAGTGCATGCACATGTCTACTTCTTAGAACATACATATATATATACTTAGACACGTATAATAGTGCATGTACACTTATGCTTGTTAGAATATATATATATATATATATATATATATATATATATATATATATCTATATATTAACACACTTATACTAGTGCATGCACGTCTACTTGTTAGAACACACACACACACACACACATATATATATATATATATATATATATATATATATATATATATATACTTAGACACGTATAATAGTGCGTGTACACTTCTGCTTGTTAGAACATATATATAGATAGATAGATAGATAGATAGATAGATAGATAGATAGATAGATAGATATTAAAACACTTATACTAGTGCATGCACATGTCTACTTGTTATAACATACATATATATTTAGACACTTATAATATTGGCTGTGATTGTCAGAGTGGTATGGCACATGGTCTGGGGTGCTGTGCCAGAGGGCACAAGATACTACTCCTTCAAAAGGAAGAACTGTTTCCACTAGGAACCACAAGTGGAAAGCTTCCCAGCAACCACAAGCCCCCGCTATTCCTAGCCGACAGGTACTGGGGTTAAGTGGCAAAAGTCCTGGCCTGGTCTGTGAGATGGAGTTGCTTGTTAGCCAAATGCTGAGGGGCCATTGATGGATGGGACTAGAGTGATTCTGTATTGCCATTGGACTGAAAGCCTGAATACATTCTTTACTTGGTAAGTAAGAGGTTGTGAGCAGGAGTTTAATCTTCATTCTTGAGCTCTCCACTGAAATGCGGAATCTGCAAGAATGACAAAGAGAATATAACTTACAACTGCTTGATGGCAAAAGGAAATAATCAGGATTTAGAATATGCTCTTTTAATGCATTAGCATTCTACCTCTTTTATCTCTGCTTTTCCCTTACCTTTTTTCATCTGTCTCAAGCCCTTTCGAATGTCTATGTGTTTTTTCTCTCCACCATCCATTCTGATAGTCCATACCATTTACTTACAACACTGTCTATGAAAAAAGCACTTAAGGAGATCCAGAGAGAATATTGGTGCCAGTTTTTTGCCTGGTTCCCTGTCAATCTTTCCAATTCAAGATGGCCATTCAGTTCGCCCTGACCTGAGCTTGTACATGTAATATTATTTCTTCCCAGTCTAATCTGCTCTCAAGTGAGAACATCTCTAGCTTTTCTTGCCTGCAGTTACATCTCCTCCCCTCCATCCCTTGGATCTTTACAAGGATTCCTTCCAGTGGTCTGATATTCCCTTTCCCTATATGGCTTCCACGTCTACACGGCCCTGAAAAGTGAAAGCATTACTTCTATGCTTCTGGAATCTATACCTGAGAATGCAATCATTAATTTTGCTTACTGCTGCCAGTATTTTCACTCTTTGTTTCTGCTGGTACAGTCTAGCTGTGATTAATTCTGCCACTCTCCTTGCACTCTGTTTCTGCTGGTACAGTCTAGCTGTGATTAATGCTGCCACTTTCCTTGCACTCTGTTTCTGCTGGTACAGTCTAGTTGGGATTAATGCTGCTACTCTCCTTGCACTCTCTGCTGGTTCAGTCTAGCTATGATTACTGCTGACAATATCCTCATACTCTGTTTTTGCTAGTACAGTCTGCCTTAGATTAACATCCCCACATCCTTTTCCTGATTTGTTGCCACCAGTTTCAGTCTCCCCAGCTAACACTTCTTATGAAGGTTGATGTGGCCTCAGAGCAGCACACTGCTTTTATTGCAATGTCTCTCAAACACCACATTTCTGCCAGTGTGTTCAGGCTTTCCAAATACTTCTCCAGACTTTTCCCCTTCCTTTATCCACTGTACTATCAGTGAAAATATTGATTGTGTTCTGTGTTCCCTCGGTTGTATCTGAAACAAACACTGTGAGTACTGGACCCGGACCAGGGTCCAACCACACTGCACTAATCACTGCCGTGATTTTTTACATTGTTCCTCCCTCACGCCACAGCCCTCTGTACTCTATCAATGAACCATCCAGCTCTCAAGTTCCTTAGTATTTGCTCTACCCACATCTTCTCTCATTTTCCTGTCAGCTTTCTGCATGACACTTACTCAAAAACCTCGCTGATCTGGTAATTACCTGTCATATTTACCTGTAGCTCGTTCATAATATTGGATCAGGTATAAGAAATTTTCCTTCTGCTTGTGAATTCAGTTGGATGTTGGGCTGGATTTGCTTGTACATTCCATTCCTGTTTGCTGACAGCTCTTTACTTGTGCTGTAGCTTTATTTCTGTAATTGCAGGAACTCGATTTCTCTATTTAGAGTTACTAGCATTTGCAAGTGTTGGTTATAGTTTTGTATAATCTTTGCTTTACCTTTTGGGTTGATGAGGTCCATTTATCATCATTACTGCTCCAGCTGGCAGATGAAATGGGACCTGTTTTACTCCCCTCCCAACTGCATTACACTGGAGAAACTGGACTTATGCATATGGAAATCAGAGCCCAGCTTACGTATCTAGATCATAGCTGATAATGAAATATAACATTAACCCCTAATCAGAATGGTAACTGAGTAAATTGGCACCCTAGGCAGTGGCCCAGACTGCCAACCCCCCAAAGCTGAAGATCAAACAAGGAAAAAGAAAAGCTCCTCTGTACATTCGGAGCAAGCATGAAAAAATATACCGATATAAAGTGTAAGTGTAGGAATCCTACAGAGGACTGACACACCATAGGTTCATGCTTTTAAACAGCCATGACAGTTTTAAGCGAATGAGTCCCAGCATGCTGTTACTCAATGGATAACAGCAGTACATTACTAGTACTGAAGTTCTGCCCAATTTGTATTGCCTATTGTGCCCCCTAACAGTTTCATCCTGCAGCATCCACTCCTTCCCCCACCCTGCTCTAACAACTGGCATTAAAGTTACAGTAACAGAACAGTGGGTGTCAAGGTAACTCAGTTTTCCTAACTAAAATAGTAAACGTTGTTTTAAAATTGAAAAAAGTTTTCATCGTCAGAAGATTGCATGGTTAAATACTTTGTTAGTGCAATTCATGAATTAAAAAAATAATCTAAAATTTAAAAGAAAGCATAACTTCCAAACAAACCTAAAAGTGACATGGCACACAATTGTTTAGCGACCATTCTGCTTCTTTGTGCATCACATGGTAGCAGATCATGATCAGCCAATGCACTGCATGTAACCGTGTGCTCCGTGTATCACTATGTCACATAGTAACAAACCGTGTGCTCTGTGTATCACTATGTCACATAGTAACAAACCATGTGCTCCGTGTATCACTATGTCACATAGTAACAAACCGTGTGCTCCGTGTATCACTATGTCACATAGTAACAAACCGTGTGCTCCGTGTATCACTGTCACATAGTAACAAACTGTGTGCTCCGTGTATCACTATGTCACATAGTAACAAACCGTGTGCTCCGTGTATCACTATGTCACATAGTAACAAACCATGTGCTCCATGTATCACTATGTCACATAGTAACAAACCGTGTGCTCCGTGTATCACTATGTCACATAGTAACAAACCGTGTGCTCCGTGTATCACTATATCACATAGTAACAGACCACGTGCTCCATGTATCACTATGTCACATAGTAACAAACTGCGTGCTCCGTGTATCACTATGTCACATAGTAACAAACCGTGTGCTCTGTGTATCACTATGTCACATAGTAACAAACCGTGTGCTCCGTGTATCACTATGTCACATAGTAACAAACCATGTGCTCCGTGTATCACTATGTCACATAGTAAAAAAAGTGTGCTCCGTGTATCACTATGTCACATAGTAACAAACCGTGTGCTCCGTGTATCACTATGTCACATAGTAACAAACCGTGTGCTCCATGTATCACTATGTCACATAGTAACAAACCGTGTGCTCCGTGTATCACTATGTCACATAGTAACAAATCGTGTGCTCCGTGTATCACTATGTCACATAGTAACAAACCGTGTGCTCCGTGTATCACTATGTCACATAGTAACAAACCGTGTGCTCCGTGTATCACTATGTCACATAGTAACAAACCATGTGCTCCGTGTATCACTATGTTACATAGTAACAAACGGTGTGCGCCATGTATCACTATGTCACATAGTAACAAACCATGTGCTCTGTGTATCACTATGTCACATAGTAACAAACCATGTCCTCTGTGTATCACTTTGTCACATAGTAACAAACCGTGTGCTCCGTGTATCACTATGTCACATAGTAACAAACTGTGTGCTCCATGTATCACTATGTCACATAGTAACAAACCACGTGCTCCATGTATCACTATATCACATAGTAACGCATCATAGTTAGCCAGTCTATGCCTGTTACTATGTGAGGTATGTACCTCTGTATCACCTGGTATCCTATAATAGTTAGCCAATCCTTGTCCTGCTACTGTGTGAGGTGTAGACCTCTGTATCACATAGTAACGTATCATGGCTAGCCAATCCATGGCAGGTTACTGATTGAGATATATAGCTCTGTATCATACAGAAAGATATCACACTTAGCCGATCCATGCCAGTTACTATATGAGGTATGTGCCTTTGTATCACATAGTAACATTCATAGTTAGCCAATCCATGTCTCTTACTATGTGGGTATGTAGTGTTGTATCACATAGTAACAGATCATGGGTAGCCATAGTAACAGATCATAGGTAGCCAACCAATAGCCTCCATATGACAAAGTAACTTTACATAGTTAGCCAACCCATGGCCTGTTACTGTATGAGGTATGTACCTCTGTATCACATACTAACATACTAAAGTTGGGTAATCCTTAGCCTGTTACTGTGTGAGATGTGTGCCTCTGTATCACATAGTGACATATAATAGTTAGATAATCCATGCCTATAACTATGTGAGGAATATACCTCTATGTCACATAGCAACATATCATAGTCAGCTAATCCATGCATGTTACCATATCAGGTATGTACCTCTGTATCACATACTAACATATCATAGTTAGCCAATCCATGCCTGTTATTATGTGAGGTATGTACCTTTGTATCAGATAATAACATATCATAGTCACCCAAACCATGGCCTGTTACTTTGAGATGTCAGAACCTCTGTATCACATAGTAGCATATAACTGGGTAATCCATGACCTATTACTATGTGAGGTATTGGGTAAAATCACAAACAGATTGAGCGCTTTCTTCCCTTAAAATAGGGATTTCATCAGAATCTGTATACACTCAAAAGATCCCCCTTTAAATACTTTTAAAAATAGTGAAGTCACTCATTAAAAACTAATGAGCTAAATTTAAAGTGCTACAGGCATAAGAAGTTATATTATCTGTTGTACATTCTTAAAAATATTCAGTAAAACCTTTATGTGTGCAGTTTCTTTTAAAAATATATATATTGTTCACCTTTCCACTTACTATCTTTAAAATAACATATTATGTAGAATTCATTTCGTAAGGTCCACTTTTTTATTTAGAATAGGCTTTATAGAAATAATTTCATTTAAGCCTGGTGGTATACTTGCTTGCAGTTTGATTTGCCATTTTGTTTCCCTCTCTTCTATGTGGCTCCTATAATCACCACCCCTCGGGTTTTTCTTAACTTTTTCTAAAATACTTGGGTCAAAAACATACCCCTTTGGAGTGGTCATAGATAAATGGTTGAAACAGCAGGTCTCTAATAGTGAGCATATTCTAATGGGCTCATGGGACTTTTTAGGAAGAATAAAGAACGAACTTTGGAATAAGGACATAATATTCCTCACCATAGATGTAGTAGAATTATTTACATCTATTCCCAAAAAAGAAGGTCTCGAATTTTTCGGAGATTGTCTTCAAAAAAACACTTTTTTAGAAAATGATAAGAAAGATTTATTGGTGGAATTTATGGAAATAGTTCTTAATTATAATTACATCTTCTTTGACGGAGAATATTATAGACAGCACAGAGGTGTAGCCATGGGAGCCTCTTGTGCCCCTGTCTTTGCCAATCTTGTACTCTTGGAGTGGGAACAAAAGTATGTATTTAATAGTGAATTTTTCCAACACATGAAATTATATGTGAGATTCCTGGACAACATCTTTATCCTATGGCAAGGTCCAGAGAACAGAATTACAGACTTAGTCCAACATCTTAATGAGAGTACATGATAAGTTCACGTATGTTTATAACAAGAAAGGAATAAACTATTTGGACACACAAAAACATACTCTGAAGCTCTAAATAAAGATCTGCCTAAGCAGCAGAGACCTCCAAAGCAGACACCCAAGCAACCGCTACCCCAAAACAAAACACGTGCAAAGCCAGTGTGCCGAACAGTCACAGCCCTTAAGATTAAACAACACACCTGATACACTTGTAATAGGTGACTCTATCGTCAGGCACACTGACGTCCCGCTCACCAAGCTGAACAAGGAGAGGGTCATGGTGAGCAGCCTGTCGGGCACTAGGATCCGCCACATAACACAAGCACTCAGGTCACTCCAAGGCAAGTACAAATATGACTCAGTCATTGTCCATGCTGGTGTGAATGACCTGAGACATACCTCCCTGGACTACATGAAAAGAGACATAAAGGAGCTCTCTGAGCATGTAGCCCAGGCCGGTATGACCCTGACCTTGAGTAGCATCTTACCCTCACCAAGAATGATGCCACAATATGAAGAACAAGATGATCAATTTCAACAATTGGCTTAAGTACTGGTGTCATTCAAAGGGGATCCAATGCCTGTCAGCTTGGGATGATATGCTCGACAAGCCACGATGCTTCGCTAGGGACGGCTTGCACCGGTCACCCCTGGGCTTTCAGATATTGGCAAAGGCTCTTTCTACTCCCATAGTGCCTTTTTTAGGCAAGGCTCAAAAAACAAACCCACCTCTATAGGTATCACAAGGGATAAGAAACTAAGAGTAATGCTACTCAACGCCAGAAGTCTAAACCTCAAGATGCACGCACTCGAAACTCTCCTTAGCATGGAGAACACTGATATCTGTGCAGTAACAGAAACCTGGTTCAGGGCTCCCAAGAGCACCCCAGCACTACCAGGTTATACCTCATACCATGCTTTTCGGCCCCAAAACTTGGACCGAACCACAAAAGGAGGGGGAGTATCGATATTCATCAAAGATACTCATACCTCCAGGTTGGTGACAAAGCACGAAGCATCAGAGACTATCCATGTGCAACTAACAGTGGGTAAAACTGCCTTCCAGTTTATAGCCTGCTACAGACCACCCTCCCAAACCCAGGAACCCCACTCGGCCTTCCTGAGAACACTGGAAAATATGAAGGTCTCTCCAAGCACCATTATATTGGGTGACTTCAACTACCCAAACATAGACTGGGAGCATTACTCTAGCTCCAACACCCTAGCCCAAAGGTTCCTAGAATTTATAAACTCAAATGCTATGGAACAACTTGTTACCACTCCCACAAGAGGGGAAAACATACTGGACCTGATGATTACCAACATGGGGACTCTATGCTCCAGACCAGAAGTGTATCCCTCACTGGTAAGATCAGACCATAAACTAATCTCACTGGATATTCACATCCCGACCCCACCCCCTGCCCAGAAAACCATAGTGAAAAATTTCTCTAAAGCAAATTTCACACTCCTTAAAACCGAGGTGGAATCCTTCAAAGCCCCCGGGCTTGTGGAAAATACGGCCCAGACAGCAGAATCCTTTATAAATGCATTCTATGAACATCTTCAGGAATGCATGGATCATGTGATCCCAAATAAAACCAAGACCCAATCCTCCAAAGGCAGACGTCCTGTCTGGTGGACCCCAGCCATAAACAAACTATACAATAGAAGGAGGAAGCTACTAAATGATAGAGCAAAATCCCTAAAAGGGAAGGCATCACTGATCAGTATTAGCAAAAAACTACAGGCACTCATAAAATTGTCTAAGGCCAGCTTCGAGAGAAAAATTGCACAGGACACTAATTATAATCACAAGGCTTTCTTTAGTTATGTTAGGAACCTGGGTGGTAATTCCCAGATATGCTCAGAATTAGTCCATAATGACAAAAAATACACTGAACCCACAGACATTGCCAACATCCTAGCTGACAGGTTCAGAGCAAACTCCCCCCCCTCCCCACCAAAAGGGCAAATATCTATCCCAGCAGAGTGCTGCCCCCCTGACATCTCAGATGCTCAGGTAAGAGCCGCCCTCTCCAAAGCAAAAAACACAGCATCAATTTGACCAGACGGTGTCCCGGGCTGCATCCTACATGAACTCCAAGAAGAGCTAAACCCAAATATAAAACTACTGTTCAATCTCAGCCTTACTACAGGATATGTGCCCAAAGAGTGGCGTACAGCAACAGTGGTCCCTCTTCATAAAGGTGGTGCCTCAATGGATCCTGGAAACTATCGCCCCATAAGCCTGACTAGCTTGGTCTGCAAAGCTATGGAAAGGATCATCATGGACCTCATAAATAAAGATATTGGGGACCTACAGACACTGGATCCTACCCAGTTCGGCTTTGTCAAGGGCAGATCCTGCCTCTTAAACCTGGTTGATTTCTTTGAAACAGTCACCAAGGCCATTGACGAGGGGAAGGTGGTCCACACAGCCTACCTGGACCTCGCAAAAGCCTTCGATACAATACCCCACTCGGGCATTATAGATACGCTCACCAGCTTAAATATAAACCCCTATGTCATTAGTTGGATTGCAAACTGGCTCAAGGACAAAACCCACATGGTTAGAATTGCTGGAGCCATGTCAGACTCCAAACCAGTTACAAGTGGTGTCCCACAAGGCTCAGTCCTGGGACCTCTCTTGTTCGGTATATATTTCTCGGAGGTACAGGCCAACACGGAAGGACTGTGGTTGACCAAGTTCGCAGATGACTGCAAACTGGGCACCATAATCGACTCTCCAGCCGACACAAGCATCCTGCAAAAGGGCCTCATAGAAACAGACAACTGGTGCCAGAGCCATGGCCTCAAGCTGAATGCCAAAAAGTGTATAGTCATCCCCTTTGGCAAAAACAAAGTGCCCACAAGTTACCACATAGGTGGTAATCCATTAAGTACAGAAGAAGTAATTAGGGACCTGGGGACCCAAGTTGATAGCAATCTTTCATTTGACAACCACGTGGCCAAAGTGGTTAGAAAAACATTTTATATAGCCCATCTAATCATGAAGGGATTCACATCTAGATCAGGGGAGGTCATCGTGCCTCTTTACTCATCCCTCATCAGGCCTATAATTGAGTACAATGTCCCTTTTGGGATGTACCTTACCAGACACCTGCAGCAACTGGAAAGACCCCAAAAGTACCTCACCAAGAGGATCAAAGGGCTCAAACAGATGCCATATGCTGCCCGGTTAAAGAAACTCCAGCTCTACTCAGTGGCATACCGCCTGTTCAGAGGCGATGTGTGCCTGACGTATAAAGCCATGTCCAACCCGGAATTAATGGACATGCTGCACCTCAGAAAATCCAAATCCCATCGAGCCACGTGCTCGAGAGACTTGAACCTCAGCACTGAAATAAATAGGACATGCTGGAGGGACAGATTCATAACCCAGAGGCTCCCTTCACTCTGGAATAAAATCCCAGTCCAGGTTAGGCAGAGTCCCTCATTGACTCTCTTCAAGAGGAATCTTAATGAGTGGATGGGAGATCGTAGGTTTACCCCGGGTATCACTTCTATGTCACTGTTAGACAGAGGCACAGTATACTAACCTCGAAAAATGGCATAGCAAAATAAATTTAAAATGGGTGGGGAAAGCCAAACACATTCTGGCTAGGCTTATAAATGCCCTAGGGCAGATAGCCTAGTATGAACCTATGAACCTATGAACATACATAGAAAAAGACACCAACTGTTTTAAATCCAAATTCTATAGAAAACCATCCTTTAGTAACTCTTATCTGCAATACGCCAGTGACCATCCATCCAGACAAAAGAATAGTATAATAAAAGGCCAGTTGATTAGAGTAGCCAGATTGACCTCGAAACAAGATGATCTAGAAGGTGGACTAATTAAAATTGCTAATATGTTTCAGGAAAGGGGGCATCCTGTTAAAATAATAAAGGAATATGTTGATTACATGAGAAGTGAATGGGGCAAGAAATACAAACCATTATTAGGGAGCAAGTGTACCCCACAAGAATGTATAAGTATAAAAGAAGTAGAAAACAAAAGGTATGAAAGAGCTATGATTGTCCCATATGGTAGCAAGGCAACAGAGGTCAAAAAATCATAAATAAAAACTGAGCTATTCTTAAAAATAACCCAAAATTATGGAGCCTGGGAGGGAGTAAATCAAACTTTGTTTACAAAGTTGGTCCAAATTTGAAAAAGAATTTCGAAATGGCATTTAAACCTACTAACAAGCATGGTACCACAAAATGTGGTAATTGTTCACACTGTAAATATATTTGTCTAGATGAGAAGATAAAAATCAACAACCTGTTAGAAACTGTAGTAAGACCTGAGAAAGGGAAGTGCCAGACAACTGGAGTAATGTATTTAGCTATGTGTAAATCCTGTCCCAGCTTTTATGTAGGTAAAACTGAGAGAAGACTGAGGGACAGGATTTACGAACACACATACCGAATCAGTACTAAAAACACCAATAATGCCCTATACGGACACATCAGCATTTCCCAGGATTGTAAAGAATTCAGGTTTAGTATTTTAGAGAAAGTTAAGAAAAACCCGAGGGGTGATGATTATAGGAGCCACATAGAAGACAGGGAAACAAAATGGCAAATCAAACTGCAAGCAAGTATACGTCCAGGCTTAAATGAAATTATTTCTATAAAGCCTTTTCTAAATAAAAAAGTGGACCTTACGAAATGAATTCTACATAATATGTTATTTTAAAGCTAGTAAGTGGAAAAATGAACAATATATATATTTTAAAAGGAACTGCACACTTATAAAGGTTTTATTAAATATTTTTAAGAATGTACAACAGATAATATAACTTCTTATGCCTGTAGCACTTTAAATTTGGCTCATTAGTTTTTAATGAGTGACATCACTATTTTTAAGAAGCATTTAAAGGGGGATCTTTTGAGTGTATACAGATTCTGATGAAATCCCTATTTAAAGGGAAGAAAGCGCTCAATCTGTTTGTGATTTTACCCAATAAGGTAGCGATGATGATTCCTAGCTGTGGCAGTGTGGTTTCTACATTTTTACAAGTGGACTTTAAGCTGCTGGGCTCAATTGTGTTTTACTATGTGAGGTATGTAAATCTGTATCATATAATAATATATCATAGTCAGTGAATCCATGGTTTGTTACTGTGTGAGGTAAACACCTGCTTATCAGATAGTCACATATCATTGTTAGAAAATCCATGCCTGTAAATATGTGAGGTATGTACCTCTGTATCAAATAGCAACATATAGTAGTTAACCAGTCCATGGCCTGTTACTTTGTGAAGTATGTACCTCTGTATCACATATTGTAGTTAGCCAATCTATGCCTATTACTCTCTGAGGTATGTACCTGTGTATCACATATTGTAGTTAGCCAATCTATGCCTATTACTCTCTGAGGTA
Source organism: Protopterus annectens (assembly GCF_019279795.1). Taxonomy (NCBI): domain Eukaryota; kingdom Metazoa; phylum Chordata; order Ceratodontiformes; family Protopteridae; genus Protopterus; species Protopterus annectens. The sequence continues at coordinate 1,814,923,540 of NC_056729.1, read as the reverse complement.
TGTACCTGTGTATCACATATTGTAGTTAGCCAATCTATGCCTATTACTCTCTGAGGTATGTACCTGTGTATCACATATTGTAGTTAGCCAATCTATGCCTATTACTCTCTGAGGTATGTACCTGTGTATTACATACTGTAGTTAGCCAATCTATGCCTATTACTCTCTGAGGTATGTACCTGTGTATCACATATTGTAGTTAGCCAGTCTATACCTATTACTCTCTGAGGTATGTACCTGTGTATCACATATTGTAGTTAGCCAATCTATGCCTATTACTCTCTGAGGTATGTACCTGTGTATCACATATTGTAGTTAACCAATCTATGCCTATTACTCTCTGAGGTATGTACCTGTGTATCACATATTGTAGTTAGCCAATCTATGCCTATTACTCTCTGAGGTATGTACCTGTGTATCACATATTGCAGTTAGCCAATCTATGCCTATTACTCTCTGAGGTATGTACCTGTGTATCACATATTGTAGTTAACCAATCTATGCCTATTACTCTCTGAGGTATGTACCTGTGTATCACATATTGTAGTTAGCCAATCTATGCCTATTACTCTCTGAGGTATGTACCTGTGTATCACATATTGAAGTTAGCCAATCTATGCCTATTACTCTCTGAGGTATGTACCTGTGTATCACATATTGTAGTTAGCCAATCTATGCCTATTACTCTCTGAGGTATGTACCTGTGTATCACATATTGTAGTTAGCCAATCTATGCCTATTACTCTCTGAGGTATGTACCTGTGTATCACATATTGTAGTTAACCAATCTATGCCTATTACTCTCTGAGGTATGTACCTGTGTATCACATATTGTAGTTAGCCAATCTATGCCTATTACTCTCTGAGGTATGTACCTGTGTATCACATATTGTAGTTAGCCAATCTATGCCTATTACTCTCTGAGGTATGTACCTGTGCATCACATATTGTAGTTAACCAATCTATGCCTATTACTCTCTGAGGTATGTACCTGTGTATCACATATTGTAGTTAACCAATCTATGCCTATTACTCTCTGAGGTATGTACCTGTGTATCACATATTGTAGTTAACCAATCTATGCCTATTACTCTCTGAGGTATGTACCTGTGTATCACATATTGTAGTTAGCCAATCTATGCCTATTACTCTCTGAGGTATGTACCTGTGTATCACATATTGTAGTTAGCCAATCTATGCCTATTACTCTTTGAGGTATGTACCTGTGTATCACATATTGTAGTTAGCCAATCTATGCCTATTACTCTCTGAGGTATGTACCTGTGTATCACATATTGTAGTTAGCCAATCTATGCCTATTACTCTCTGAGGTATGTACCTGTGTATCACATATTGTAGTTAACCAATCTATGCCTATTACTCTCTGAGGTATGTACCTGTGTATCACATATTGTAGTTAGCCAATCTATGCCTATTACTCTCTGAGGTATGTACCTGTGTATCACATATTGTAGTTAGCCAATCTATGCCTATTACTCTCTGAGGTATGTACCTGTGTATCACATATTGTAGTTAGCCAATCTATGCCTATTACTCTCTGATGTATGTACCTGTGTATCACATATTGTAGTTAGCCAATCTATGCCTATTACCCTCTGAGGTATGTACCTGTGTATCACATATTGTAGTTAGCCAATCTATGCCTATTACTCTCTGAGGTGTGTACCTGTGTATCACATATTGTAGTTAGCCAATCTATGCCTATTACTCTTTGAGATATGTACCTGTGTATCACATATTGTAGTTAGCCAATCTATGCCTATTACTCTCTGAGGTATCTACCTGTGTCTCACATATTGTAGTTAGCCAATCTATGCCTATTACTCTCTGAGGTATCTACCTGTGTATCACATATTGTAGTTAGCCAATCTATGCCTATTACTCTCTGAGGTATGTACTTGTGTATCACATATTGTAGTTAGCCAATCTATGCCTATTACTCTCTGAGGTATGTACCTGTGTATCACATATTGTAGTTAGCCAATCTATGCCTATTACTCTCTGAGGTATGTGCCTGTGTATCACATATTGTAGTTAGCCAATCTATGCCTATTACTCTCTGAGGTATGTACCTGTGTATCACATATTGTAGTTAGCCAATCTATGCCTATTACTCTCTGAGGTATGTGCCTGTGTATCACATATTGTAGTTAGCCAATCTATGCCTATTACTCTCTGAGGTATGTACCTGTGTATCACATATTGTAGTTAGCCAATCTATGCCTATTACTCTCTGAGGTATGTACCTGTGTATCACATATTGTAGTTAGCCAATCTATGCCTATTACTCTCTGAGGTATGTACCTGTGTATCACGTATTGTAGTTAGCCAATATATGCCTATTACTCTCTGAGGTATGTACCTGTGTATCACATATTGTAGTTAGCCAATCTATGCCTATTACTCTCTGAGGTATATACCTGTGTATCACATATTGTAGTTAGCCAATCTATGCCTATTACTCTCTGAGGTATGTACCTGTGTATCACATATTGTAGTTAGCCAATCTATGCCTATTACTCTCTGAGGTATGTACCTGTGTATCACATATTGTAGTTAGCCAATCTATGCCTATTACTCTCTGAGGTATGTACCTCTGTATCACATATTGTAGTTAGCCAATCTATGCCTATTACTCTCTGAGGTTTGTACCTCTGTATCACATATTGTAGTTAGCCAATCTATGCCTATTACTCTCTGAGGTATGTACCTCTGTATCACATAATAATGAAGGAAGAAACTGATATGTAAGAACAAGAGGGAACTTAGTAATCAGAGAAAGAATACCCTCCACAGCTTGAACAAGCAAATCAGATATCTGATAAAGTCCTCTAAAGCTAGTTATGAGGCTAAATTAGCTTCCCTAGCTAATGACAATCATAAGGAATTCTTTAGCTGCATCTGAAATCTAAAAGGGAGTACCCAGCTATGTGCTGAACTCATAGTGGACAGTACCACTCACACAGACACTGAGGAAATTGGCAACCTGTAAGCTGACAGAGTTGTCACAAACTTCATCCCCTTGTCCCCTCCAGCATACCTCAAAGCATGCCTGACACCTGTCCTGTCCCCAGTATGTCCAGTGGGTGGGTCATATCCATGCTTTACAAGGCCAAAAACATGACTTCTATGGGACCAGATAATATCTCAGGCTGCTAAGTAAACAACCTAAAACATGACCTAGCAAATTCACTTGGCACTCTCTTTAACCGTAACTTGAGCACTGACTTTATTCCAGCCAAGTGTAGAACAGCAACTGCACTCCCCTAGCACAAAGGGGGTTCATCAACCAACTCTGGGAACTATAGACCTTGTGATGATGTGAGGTATTGCCAGCTATGCCAGGAGAAGTAGGGCAGTGGATGTGTAACATATGCCAGCATAGCTAGCTGGAGTTTTGTAAAGAATTATATGGTTTGTACAGGTGCTTGTGTTTAAAATGTATTTGTAAAGCTGCTTGTGTTAGAAATATGCCAACAATGGGTCCTGCTGTACATAAAAGAAATACACCTCTGTGTCAGACTGCATTGTAACTGTTGAAATGAATATATTGTAACAGATGTCACTGGAAGAGAAGAGGTCAATCTCAGTCCAGCTACCTTTGAAAAATAGTTTGAAATTAATTTGCTTAATTTAGGCCATAAAGACTGTATCACACAGGTCTGAATGCAGCTAGAGGCAAAAAGTCTGTACTAGGAAGCCTTCTCCATTGTCCTTGGGGTTGAACTAATTGCTAATCTGGAAGGGTGGCAGTTTGAGGTTGTTTTATGACTTCCACAAGCTGCTACAGATCTTAACAAAGCTCCATGTGTGTGTATTATTGACACATATGTGCTAGATATGTGTTATATCTTGACATAAGTCATACCTACAAATAGTACTAGCTATGTTTAAAGCCTAGGTTTTGCTGTCAAGCTGTAAAAAATTTGTAAGTTCTTATGTATACTACATTTTGTTTACTTTATACTTTATTGATTATTGTAATGTGTGCATGAAAATTTACTGTTACTCATGAAGCTTTTCTCGCCAGGCCTCTGCTGAAAAAGGAGCTGTGTCCAGTCAGACTTTCCCAGTAAACAAATGTTAAATAAATAAATAAATCTTGCCAGCCACTAGTAAAGGGGTAGTATGGGAACTAGAAGTCAGATAACCACTGTGTGTGATGTAATTTTGTAATCCAATACTAAAATGATGTTTTAATACCAGATGAGACAGAAGTCTCAGTGTAGTCTGTTTTTGGAACTAACAAGACCTCTCACCTACTTCATCTTGCCTTGATTTAGTAAGTAACCAGGAATAGTAATCCTTTAGATCAATCAGGAAAATATAATGAGATTAGTTAAGTACTGTTTTTTCTATAACTGTGCGAATCTATCCATCTGTGTAATTTTTAATATTTTCTGTGATTGAAACTATTGTAAACAGATATTCAGCATCATCTTGTTCTTTTATTATTTATTAAATATATTTAAAATTTTCATTGTGGTTGGTCTTTTAGAGAATACTTTAACCTTTGAGAGTACTTGCATTTATTTGGTGACACTGTGGCCACTTCTGAAAGCCTTTCTGCAATAGTCAAACCTACCATTTGCATTAGTATTAATTTTACTCAGTACCCTTGTAACAGCCTTAGAGTAGCTGGCTTTGGTGTCCTGATGGCAGTATCTACCTTATAGTCTGGGCAGAGGGGCATAACTGGTAAATCTGTGCCAATCTTTCCCAGGTGTGTGTGTGTGTGTGTGTGTGTGTGTGTGTGTGTGTGTGTGTGTGTGTGTGTGTGTGTGTGTGTGTGTGTGTGAAAATCAAATCTCAGAAAGCATCTGTCAGCTACTTGGAGTAGGGACACAAAGTACTGGTTTCACAGACAGGGTAGTGGAGGACTTGGCCTAGAACACTCAGCTGAGGACTCAAACTCTACAGCTGTGCCAGTGAGGAGTCTTACTGGGGGCCTGTATATATATATATATATATATATATATATATATATATATAGAGAGAGAGAGAGAGAGAGAAACCCAACCCTCAGACTGAGTGTGTTCCCTGTGTGCTATTAAGGGAAAATGTGCTTGATGCAGAGAGCTGCATCTGGAAGTACTGCATGTATCTATTTTTGCTCCAAGTGAACGTCCCTCTCCAGTGTCAGTGGTGAGGATTCAGACTCCTTGATTACTGGGTGGGTGTCACCTATTAGTGATCAGTGGTGTGGGTATTAATTAAACTTCTGTAGCCTGTAGGTAGTTGTCACTGAAGGTGCGTGTACTTACAGCAATCACAAGATAAACATACAGAGTTTCATTTTCACAACAGTTTTATTTATTTATTTTTTGTTAGATTAGTTTAGTCAGGGAAAGCAGGCAAAGATGTCAGCAGATGATAATGGCAAGCTGACGAAGAACCAGTTGGCCAAGGTGTGCGAAACCAAAGGACTGGTGCATGCTAACCTGACTAAAGAGAACATGATTTCAGTCATAGTTACAGCTCAGACCAACAACCAGGAAGACAACCAGTCTGGTGATGGGGATTTGTAGCCCTCAGAAACAAGACAGTTCACCTTTTCTTCAGAGGACATAAAAATCCATCTGGAATTAAAGAGACTTGAACTGGAGACAAGACATATGGAGTTAGAATCAGCAGAGAGACTGCAGCATTTGGAGGTCAAAGAAAATGAGAAACAGCATCAGCATGAAAGGGATATCCTGACTCTTCATCAGGGTCATGAAAATGAGAAGCATCATCAAAAAGAGAGGGAGGTACTGACCCTTCACCAGGGTCATGAAAAGGAGAAGCAGCATCAACATGAGAGGGAGGTGCTGACCCTTCACCAGGGTCATGAAAAGGAGAAGCAGCATCAACATGAGAGGGACATGCTGACCCTTCACCAGGGTCATGAAAAGGAGAAGCAGCATCAACATGAGAGGGAGATGCTGACCCTTCACCAGGGTCATGAAAAGGGGAAGCAGCATCAACATGAGAGGGAGATGCTGACCCTTCACCAGGGTCATGAAAAGGAGAAGCAGCATCAACATGAGAGGGAGATGCTCATCAGGGTCATGAAAAGAAGAAGTGGCATAAACATGAGTGAGACACTGACCCTTCACCACGGTCATGACAATATGAGAGGGAGATGCTGACCGGAGAAGCAGCATCAACATGAGAGGGACATGCTGTACCTTCATCAGGGTCATGAAAGACATGCTGACCGGAGATGCTGACCCTTCACCAGGGACATGAAAAGGAGAAGCAACATCAACATGAGAGGGACATGCTGACCCTTCATCAGGGTCATGAAAAGGAGAAGCTTCAACAACATGAGAGGGAAATGCTGACCCTTCACCAGGGTCATGAAAAGGAGAAGCAGCATCAACACAGGGTCATGAAAAGGAGAAGCAGCACCAACATGGCAGGAGATGCTGACCCTTCACCAGGGTCATGAACCAGGGTCATGAAAATGCTGACCCTTCACCAGGGTCATGAAAGGAGAAGCAGCACACATGACATGGATGACATTGACATGCTGACCAGGGTCATGAAAAGGAGAAGCAGCATCAACATGACAGGGGCATGCTGACCCTTCACCAGAGTCATGAAAAGGAGAAGCAGCATCAACATGAGTGGGAGATGCTGACCCTTCACCAGGGTCATGAAAAGGAGAAGCAGTATCAACATGAGAGGGACATGCTGACTCTTCACCAGGGTCATGAAAAGGAGAAGCAGCACCAACATGAGAGGGACATGCTGTCCCTTCACCAGGGTCATGATAAGGAGAAGCAGCATTAACATGAGAGGGACATGCTGACCCTTCACCAGGGTCATGAAAAGGAGAAGCAGGATCAACATGACAGTGAGATGCTGACCCTTCACCAGGGTCATGAAAAGTAGAAGCAGCATCAACATGAAAGGGAGGTGCTGACCCTTCAGCAGGGTCATGAAAAGGAGAAGCAGCATCAACATTAGAGGGAGATGCTGACCCTTCACCAGGGTCATGAAAAGGAGAAGCAGGATCAACATGGCAGTGAGATGCTGACCCTTCACCAGGGTCATGAAAAGGAGAAGCAGCATCAACATGAGAGGGACATGCTGACCCTTCACCAGGGTCATGAAAAGGAGAAGCAGGATCAACATGACAGAGAGATGCTGACCCTTCACCAGGGTCATGAAAAGTAGAAGCAGCATCAACATGAGAGGGAGGTGCTGACCCTTCACCAGGGTCATGAAAAGGAGAAGCAGCATCAACATTAGAGGGAGATGCTGACCCTTCACCAGTGTCATGAAAAGGAGAAGCAGGATCAACATGAGAGGGACATGCTGACCCTTCACCAGGGTCATGAAAAGGAGAAGCAGGATCAACATGACAGTGAGATGCTGACCCTTCACCAGGGTCATGAAAAGTAGAAGCAGCATCAACATGAGAGGGAGGTGCTGACCCTTCATTGGGGTCATGAAAAGGAGAAGCAGCATCAACATTAGAGGGAGATGCTGACCCTTCACCAGGGTCAAGAAAAGGAGAAGCAGGATCAACATGACAGGGACATGCTGACCCTTCACCAGGGTCATGAAAAGGAGAAGCAGCATCAACATGACAGGGACATGCTGACCCTTTACCAGGGTCATGAAAAGGAGAAGCAGCATCAACATGACAGGGACATGCTGACCCTTCACCAAGGTCATGAAAAGGAGAAGGAGCATCAACATGACAGGGACATGCTGACCCTTCACCAGGGTCATGAAAAGGAGAAGCAGCATCAACATGAGAGGGAGATGCTGACCCTTCACCAGGGTCATGAAAAGGAAAAGCAGCATTAACATGAGTGGGAGATGCTGACCCTTCACCAGGGTCATGAAAAGGAGAAGCAGCATCAACATGAGAGGGACATGCTGACTCTTCACCTGGGTCATGAAAAGGAGAAGCAGCACCAACATGAGAGGGGCATGCTGACCCTACACCAGGGTCATGAAATGTAGAAGCAGCATCAACATGAGAGAGAGGTGCTGACCCTTCACCAGGGTCATGAAAAGGGGAAGCAGCATCAACATTAGAGGGAGATGCTGACCCTTCACCAGTGTCATGAAAAGGAGAAGCAGGATCAACATGAGAGGGACATGCTGACCCTTCACCAGGGTCATGAAAAGGAGAAGCAGGATCAACATGACAGTGAGATGCTGACCCTTCACCAGGGTCATGAAAAGTAGAAGCAGCATCAACATGAGAGGGAGGTGCTGACCCTTCATTGGGGTCATGAAAAGGAGAAGCAGCATCAACATTAGAGGGAGATGCTGACCCTTCACCAGGGTCAAGAAAAGGAGAAGCAGGATCAACATGACAGGGACATGCTGACCCTTCACCAGGGTCATGAAAAGGAGAAGCAGCATCAACATGACAGGGACATGCTGACCCTTTACCCGGGTCATGAAAAGGAGAAGCAGCATCAACATGACAGGGACATGCTGACCCTTCACCAAGGTCATGAAAAGGAGAAGCAGCATCAACATGACAGGGACATGCTGACCCTTCACCAGGGTCATGAAAAGGAGAAGCAGCATCAACATGAGAGGGAGATGCCGACCCTTCACCAAGGTCATGAAAAGGAAAAGCAGCATCAACATGAGTGGGAGATGCTGACCCTTCACCAGGGTCATGAAAAGGAGAAGCAGCATCAACATGAGAGGGACATGCTGACTCTTCACCTGGGTCATGAAAAGGAGAAGCAGCACCAACATGAGAGGGGCATGCTGACCCTACACCAGGGTCATGAAAAGTAGAAGCAGCATCAACATGAGAGAGAGGTGCTGACCCTTCACCAGGGTCATGAAAAGGGGAAGCAGCATCAACATGAGAGGGAGATGCTGACCCTTCACCAGGGTCATAAAAAGGAGAAGCAGCAACAACATTAGAGGGAGATGCTGACCCTTCACCAGGGTCATGAAAAGGAGAAGCAGCATCAACATGAGAAGGAGATGCTGACCCTTCATCGGGGTCATGAAAAAGAGAAGCAGCATAAACATGAGAGGGAGATGATGACCCTTCACCAGGGTCATGAAAAGGAGAAGCAGCATCAACATGAGTGGGACATGCTGACTCTTCACCTGGGTCATGAAAAGGAGAAGCAGCACCAACATGACAGGGACATGCTGACCCTTCACCAGGGTCATGAAAAGGAGAAGCAGCATCAACATGAGTGGGAGATGCTGACCCTTCACCAGGGTCATGAAAAGGAGAAGCAGCACCAACATGAGAGGGACATGCTGACCCTTCACCAGGGTCATGATAAGGAGAAGCAGCATCAACATGAGAGGGACATGCTGACCCTTCACCAGGGTCATGAAAAGGAGAAGCAGCATCAACATGACAGTGAGATGCTGACCCTTCACCAGGGTCATGAAAAGTAGAAGCAGCATCAACATGAAAGGGAGGTGCTGACCCTTCAGCAGGGTCATGAAAAGGAGAAGCAGCATCAACATTAGAGGGAGATGCTGACCCTTCACCAGGGTCATGAAAAGGAGAAGCATGATCAACATGACAGTGAGATGCTGACCCTTCACCAGGGTCATGAAAAGGAGAAGCAGCATCAACATGACAGAGAGATGCTGACCCTTCACCAGGGTCATGAAAAGTAGAAGCAGCATCAACATGAGAGGGAGGTGCTGACCCTTCACCAGGGTCATGAAAAGGAGAAGCAGCATCAACATTAGAGGGAGATGCTGACCCTTCACCAGGGTCATGAAAAGGAGAAGCAGGATCAACATGAGAGGGACATGCTGACCCTTCACCAGGGTCATGAAAAGGAGAAGCAGGATCAACATGACAGTGAGATGCTGACCCTTCACCAGGGTCATGAAAAGTAGAAGCAGCATCAACATGAGAGGGAGGTGCTGACCCTTCATCGGGGTCATGAAAAGGAGAAGCAGCATCAACATTAGAGGGAGATGCTGACCCTTCACCAGGGTCATGAAAAGGAGAAGCAGCATCAACATGACAGGGACATGCTGACCCTTTACCAGGGTCATGAAAAGGAGAAGCAGCATCAACATGACAGGGACATGCTGACCCTTCACCAAGGTCATGAAAAGGAGAAGCAGCATCAACATGACAGGGACATGCTGACCCTTCACCAGGGTCATGAAAAGGAGAAGCAGCATCAACATGAGAGGGAGATGCTGACCCTTCACCAGGGTCATGAAAAGGAAAAGCAGCATCACCATGAGTGGGAGATGCTGACCCTTCACCAGGGTCATGAAAAGGAGAAGCAGCATCAACATGAGAGGGACATGCTGACCCTTCACCAGGGTCATGAAAAGGAGAAGCAGCATCAACATGAGAGGGAGATGCTGACCCTTCACCAGGGTCATGAAAAGGTTAAGCAGCATCAACATGAGAGGGAGATGCTGACCCTTCACCAGGGTCATGAAAAGAAGAAGCAGCATCAACATGAGAGGGACATGCTAACTCTTCACCAGGGTCATGAAAAGGAGAAGCAGCATTAACATGAGAGGGGCATGCTGACCCTACACCAGGGTCATGAAAAGTAGAAGCAGCATCAACATGAGAGAGAGGTGCTGACCCTTCACCAGGGTCATGAAAAGGGGAAGCAGCATCAACATAAGAGGGAGATGCTGACCCTTCATCAGGGTCATAAAAAGGAGAAGCAGCAACAACATTAGAGGGAGATGCTGACCCTTCACCAGGGTCATGAAAAGGAGAAGCAGCATCAACATGAGAAGGAGATGCTGACCCTTCATCGGGGTCATGAAAAAGAGAAGCAGCATAAACATGAGAGGGAGATGATGACCCTTCACCAGGGTCATGAAAAGGAGAGGCAGCATCAACATTAGAGGGAGATGCTGAGCCTTCACCAGGGTCATGAAAAGGAGAAGCAGCATCAACATGAGAAGGAGATGCTGACCCTTCATCAGGGTCATGAAAAAGAGAAGCAGCATAAACATGACAGTGAGATTCTGACCCTTCACCAGGGTCATGAAAAGGAGAAGCAGCATCAACATGAGAGGGACATGCTGACCCTTCACCAGGGTCATGAAAAGGAGAAGCAGCATCAACATGAGAGGGAGATGCTGACCCTTAACCAGGGTCATGAAAAGGAGAAGCAGCATCAACATGACAGGGACATGCTGACCCTTCACCAAGGTCATGAAAAGGAGAAGCAGCATCAACATGAAAGGGACATGCTGACCCTTCACCAGGGTCATGAAAAGGAGAAGCAGCATCAACATGAGGGGGACATGCTGACCCTTCACCAGGGTCATGAAAAGGAGAAGCAGCATCAACATGAGAGGGACATGCTGACCCTTCACCAGGGTCATGAAAAGGAGAAGCAGCATCAACATGAAACTGACATGCTGACTCTTCATCAGGGTCATGGAGGTAATGGAGAAGGGAATAACTGGACCCCAAAAGCAATACACATTTTATGCATCAAACATATGAATCCACATATGCAGAGGTTCTCTTGAAAAACTTACTGAACCACCAGAGACCTCCAAAACACAAGACTGCAACACCAGTGTCTGACCTACCAAGCCCGTAGGGCATAACACTCAAAAAACAAATGTTCTAGTCATTGGAGACTCAAAAGTGAGACACACGGATGTCCACTCACCGGGTTTGACAAGTAGAAAGTCACGGTCAGCTGCCTGTCCAGTGCCCGGATTTCTCAGATCACGCATGCACTCATGTCTCTCAGCAACAAGTACTATTATGACTCTGTCTTAGTTCATTTTGGTGTGAATGACCTGAGAGGTACCTCATGGGACTATATGAAGAGAGACATGGCTGAGCTGTCTGAGTATGTGTCCCAGGCAGGCATGACCCTAGCCATGAGCAGCATACTACCCTCACCTTTAATGATGCCACAGTATAAACAAGAAATGATTGATTTCAATAATTGGCTTAGTTTTTGGTGTTATTCAGAGGGGATCCTGTTTCTCTTAGTCTGGAAAGCCATGGTCGACAAACCTCCCTGCTTTGCCAGATACGGTTTGCACCTGGTACCGCTAGGCTTTCGGCTGCTGGCAAAGGCTGTTGCCTCCCTCATAGTGCCTTTTTTAGGCAAGGTCTCAAAAACAGCATTACCAACATGAAATTAACCAATCAGAACAAAATAAGGATCATGCTGCTAAATGCTAGAAGCTTAAATCCAAAAATTGTACTCCCTGGAAGCACTTCTGTCATTAGAATGTGTACATGTCCGTGCAGTCACAAAAACCTGGTTCAAGGCCTAAGACAGTACCCTGGTCTTGCAAGGCTACAATGCCTTCCACACTTTAGACCACAAAGTTAATACTACTAGTATAACGAGTTACATTTCTGTTAGACTGTATTGAGTATCAGAGCTGCTTCCTTGTAGCTGGCTGTGATTGATTCTATAACCATCTGGACAAACACAGCTGATATAAGTATCCTTTTTTTGCACTTGATCTGTTTCAGTAATAGTTAATAAAACTGTGCTGATTTATTTGCTTGATTTAATATTGCCGGTCTCTGCATTTTGTTAACAAAACTGTGCTGCATTTATTTATTTGATTGATTGAATATTGCTGGTCTCTGCATTTTGTTAACAAAACTGTGCTGCATTTATTTATTTACTTGATTGGATATTGATGGTCTGTGTCTGCATTTTGTTAAGATAACTGTACTGCATTTGTTTATTTGCTTGATTGAATATTGATGGTCTCTGTCTGCATTTGTTTTCCCCCATCCTCCCACCCAAGTGTTGTTGTATTAAACTTGGCTTTGAAATTGCCCGCCTCTGCTGTAAATTTGATTTTGGGCATTCCTTCCAGTCCCATCTCATTTGCTCACTCTACTGAGTACAGTGAGATCATTTGGGAAGGACTTACCCCTTGCTTCTTTGATTTTGGACACTCCCCCAGTCCCATCTCGTCAGCTCATTCTACTGTGTACAGAGAGAACGACTGGGAAGGCCAACCCCTCAGTTTCTTAATCTTGAGTTATCTTCTGTTTCCTCCCTCTCCACATAATAAAAATAAATAAATATTTGCACTTTATTCAGCTGCTTTTACTGTAGTTGTGTTCTTCCTACTTTATTACCTTATTTTACTTTGATGCTTGCTCTTAAGTTTTCAAGTGCTTTTATTCTGCTGCATTTATTACTGCTTGTTAGTAGCCTGAGTACATTTATCTGTTATTCCAAGCCTCTTAGTTTTGATGTTAGCACTTGGGCCTCAGGCCAGTTATTTTACATTTAAGAAGGTTTTTGTGTTCTACACTCTTGTGGACAAACCCTTATCAAAACCCTCTCTCCATAAGTATGCCCAAGTTTTCAGAACACTATGTCTTGACAATTCCCATCAGTTTCTCCTGCCAGCCTGGTCGACATGGGCATACTGAGACAGTGTAGTAACTGTCTCATGTTCACTGACAGTCTTGTTCTCCTAGCACATAATTCTTCTACGTCTGAGAAATGCATCTACATCAGTAACCCGGAATCCATGCTCTCTTGTATCACAATCAGTACTCCTGATAAAGAGGAGATTGCCAGCACAAACATCACACCACCCACATAACATAGCCAAGCACAACACACACCCACTTATGCAGAGGTCCTCAACAAAAAACTTACCTAAACAGCAGAAACATCCAAAACATACTCACAAACATTCCACACACAACACCAAACACATCACAAACTGCAGGCAACACACCAGTGTCTCACAAATACAGCCCATAAGGCATAACAATAAACCAAACATACTAGTTATTGGTGACTCAGTTGTGAGACACACCAATGTCCCCCTCACCAGGCTTGACAAAGAAAAGGTCATGTTCAATTGTTTTTCAAGTGCCAGAATTCGCCACATCACAGACACACTTAAGTCTCTCCACAACAGGTACAAGTATGACTCTGTCATTATCCATGTTTGTGTGAATGACCTGAGATGTACCTACCTGGACTACAAGAAGAGAGACATGATTGAACACTCACAGTATGTGTCCCAAGCAGGTATGATGCTAGCCCTAAGCAGCATACTGCCTTCATCAAAAATGATGCCACAATACCAACAAAAATAATTGACTTCAACAATTGGCTTAATTTCTGGTGTCATTCCAAAGGGATCCAGTATCTGTCTGCCTGGTATGACGTGGTTGACAGGCCTCGATGCTTTGCCAGAGATGGCCTCCACCTGTCACCCCTGGGATTCTGGATTCTGGCTAAGGCTCTTGCCTCCCCCATTGCACCTTTTTTAGGCAATGTCCCAAACACAAATCTTCCAACATAAAAGATCTGTCAAAGAGCAAACTGAAGGTCTTGGTGCTTAATGCTAGGAGCCTTAACCTGAAAATGGACTTACTGGAGGCTCTCCTCACACTGGAAGATGCCAACATCTGTGCAGTCACAGAAACTTGGTTCAAGGCTGCAGAGAGCATCCCTGCCTTACTATGCTATACCTCATTCCACACATTCCAACCCCAAAATGAGGTCGGGAAGACTGAGGGTGGTAGGGTAGACTCTCATCATCATCTTCTTTCAGCTGTTCCCATTAGGGATTGTCACAACGGATCACCTGTTTCCATTTCTTCCTGCCCTCTGCATCTTGCTCTGTCACACCAACCACCTGCATGCCCTCTCTCACCACATCCATAAACCTTATCTTAGGCCTTCCTCTTTTCCTGTTACTTGGCAGCTTCATCCTTAGCATCTTTTCCCCAATATACTCAGCATCCCTCCTCAGCACATGTCCAAACCAAAATAATCTTGCCTCTCTGGCTTTGTCTCCAAACCTTTCAACCTGGGCTGACCCTCTAATATACTTATTCCTAATCCTGTCTATCCTCGTCACACCCAATGCAAATCTTAACATCTTCAACTCGCCACGTCAAGCTCTGACTCCTGTCATTTTTGTCAATGCCACTGTCTGCAACCCATATAACATAGCTGGTCTCACTACCCTCTTGTAGACCTTCCCTTTCACTCTTACTGGTATTCGTCTGACACAAATCACTCCTGACACTCTTATCCACCCACTCCATCCTGCCTGTACTCTCTTCTTTACCTCTCTTCCACACTCACCATTACTCTGAACTGTAGAATCTATATCTTCATTAAAGGCAAGTACACCTCCAGTGTAGTTTGCCAGCATGATGCACTAGAGCTACTCTAGGTGCAACTGACAGTTGGCAAGACACCCATGCAAGTTATAGACCCCCCTCCATGACTCATTAGACCCACTCCTCTTACCTGGACCTACTTGACTCCATCAACGTACCCCCTAAAATCCTGATCCTTGGTGACTTCAACTACCCCACCATAGACTGGGTGAATTATTCCTGCAGTAATGCACTCAAGCAACGATTCCTTGACTTCATCAGTTCTAACACACTAGATCAGCTTTTCTCATTCCCCACTAGGGGAGACAACATTCTGTATTTGGTTTGCACCAACATGGGTGACCACTGCACAACTACCATAGTAAGCTCTTCCCTCATAGGTTCATAGGTTGGTACTAGGCTATTGGCCCTAAGGTCTATGCAAGCCTAGCCATAACAATTCCCTGGAATTTTTTTTTCCACAATATTTACTTCTCTGGGCCCCTGTCTAGCAGGGTGACTGACATGATCCCCGGGGTGAATTTCCTATCTCCCATCCAATCATCAAGGTTCCTTTTGAAGAGGGCCAATGAGGTGCTCTGCTTGACATGTATGGGCAGTCTATTCCAGAGTATGGGGAGTCTCGGGGTCAGGAACCTATCCCTCCAGCATGTTTTGTTCATTGTGATGATAAGGTTTAGATCCCTGGAGAGTGTGGCTCTGAGGGATTGGGATTTCTTTAAGTGGGGCATGTCCAACAGCTCAGGGTTTGACATGGCCTTGTATGTTAAGCAGAGATCGCCTCTGAGTAGACGATATGCCACAGAGTATAGCTGGAGTTTTTTAGACAGTCAGCATATGGCATCTGCTTTAGGCCTGTGATTCTGGTCTTTCCAACTGTTGCAGATGTCTTGTGAGGTACCTACCAAATGGGGCATTATACTCTATAATGGGTCTAATGAGGGATGAGTACAGTGGGACAATGACCTCCTTTTTTCTGGATGAAAAGCCCTTAGTGATGAGGTGTGCCACGTAGAAGGATTTCTGACCGTTGTGGCGATGTGGTTATCGAACATGAGACCACTGTCCACCTGTGTCCCTAAGTCTCTCATCACACTTTTGATGTTTAGAGTCCTGCCACCTATGTGGTAATTCAGGGGTACATGTTTTTTTCCAAAGGGGATAACTATACATTTCTTGGCATTAAGCTTGAGCCCATGGCTCTGGCACCAGGCATCTGTTTCTGTAAGGCCCTTTTGTAGAATATCCACATCATTTGGGGATTCAATAATGGCTCCCAGTTTGCAGTCATCTTAGTGTTGGCCTGTACTTCAGAGAAGTAGATGCCAAACAAGAGTGGTCCCAGGACTGAACCCTGAGGTACTCCACTTGTCACTTGTCTGGAACTGGATTTGGAGTCAGCTACTTTTACAGTCTGGTTTCTGTCAGTAAGCCAGTTGGCAACCCATCGAGTGACGTAGGGATTTATGCCCAGCTTAGTAAGTTTATCTATGATTCCAGAGTGAGGGATTGTGTTGAAGGCCATGGCGAGGTCCAGATAGGCTGTGTGGACCTCCTTACCCTCGTCCACAGCTCTGGAAACTGATTCGAAGAAGTCAATCAGATTCAGGAAACAAGATCGGCCCTTCACAAACCCAAACTGGGTGGGGTCCAGTGTCTGGAGGTTGCCAATGTCTTTGTTTATAAGTTCCATGATAATGTGTTCCATGCCCTTGCAGATCAGGCTTGTCAGACTGATGGGACGGTAGTTCCCGGGATCCAAGGTGGATCCTCCCTTGTGGAGCGGGATTACTGTAGCTGTGCGCCACTCAGTGGGCACGAAGCCTGAGGTGAGGCTATGATTAAACATGACACTTAAGTGAGGTGTCAGTTCATTTTGTAGGTCATGTAGTACACAGCCTGGAATGTCATCTGATCCCATGGATGCTGTATTCTTAGCTTTGGAGTGTGCTGTTTCTACCTGTGTGGCTGTGATTATCGGAATTTGGCAATCTTTTGGTATTGAGATGGGCCCTTTAGGGGGTGAGAGGGGAGTGAAGTTGGCACTAAATCGATCTGCCAGGATATTGGCAATATCCTTGGGATCAGTATATTTAATGCCATTCTGTTGTAGCTCAGAGCAGATCTGAGCATTGCCATTTAGATTCTAGACATAACTATAGAATGCCTTTTGGTTGTCTTTGGAATCTTTGGCAATTTTATTTTCGTAACTAGCTTTTGAGGATTTTATGAGGGATCTCAGCTTCTTACTGAGGCTGGTGAGGGAGTTTTTTGCATCCTGGGATTGATTTTCCTCTTTTCTGCAACAGTTTCTTCCTTCTGTTGTATAGTTTGTTTATAGCAGGGGACCACCAGATTGGCTTCCTTTTTTTGGAGAAGAGCATCTTGGTTCTATTTGGGATGGCACGATTCATGCACGAGTGGATGTGCTCGTACAGTGCCTTAGTGTAGGATTCTGCAGTTGAACTTCCAGATCCTGTCTGCGTGGGTATTGTGAAGTTTGTCACTTCTGACTTCAGTAGCATGAAGTTGGCTTTGGAGAAGTTTTTTAAGGAGGTTTCCTTACTGGGGGGTGGGAGTGGGATGTGGATGTCAAGGATGATTTGCTTATGGTCAGACCTGACCAATGAGGGGGTGACCAGTGGTGTGGAGCATCTATCTCCCATGTTGGTAATGACCAGGTCTAGGATATTGGAGCCCCTGGTGGGACAATGGATTAGTTGATCCAGGGCGTTGAAATTTATGAATTCCAAGAACCATTGGGAAAAGGAGTTGGTACCTGAGTAGTTTTCCCAATTAATGGCAGGGTAGTTTAAATCACCTAGTATTAGGGTGTTGGGTTGTATCTTAATATTTTCCAGTATGTTTAGGAATGTGTAGTGAGAATCTTGGGGTATGGTGGGGGATCTGTAGCAAGCTAAAGTTTGGATTGAAGTCTTACCTAGTGTTAGTTGCACCTGGAGAATTTTAGATGCATTGTGTTGGGCAACTAGCCTGGAGGTGTGAATATCCTTGGTGAATATGGACACCTTTAGTGTTTTGGTCTTGGTTTTGTGGCAGAAAAGTGTGGTAAGAATTGTAGCCTGGTATTGCAGGGGTGCTCTCTGGAGCCTTGAACCAGGTCTCAGTCACTGCACAGATATCGATGTTCTCCATTTTTAGGAGTGCCTCGAGAGAGTGCATTTTGAGGTTTAGACTTCTAGCAATGAGTAGCATTACCTTCAGATTTTGCATGCTTGTATCTGTTATGGTGGTGGTTTTATCCTTTGAACCTTGCCTAAAAAAGGCACTATAGGAGATCAGATCATCGGTCTGTCTCATTCAAAGTTTCTCTCATGCCCAACCCCCAAGACATAACCAGGCTAAAAAACTTCTCAAAAGCTGACTACAACCTCCTAAGGGAGGGTATCAGTGGCTTCACACCACCGCCCCACTCAGAGGATGCAGACAACTATACTGAACAGTATGCCAGTACAGTATACAAGCACCTGTACAACTGTATGGACTCAGCTATACCCAACAGAACTAAAACCTGATCCTCAAGGAAACACAAACCTGTTTGGTGGACATTGTCTATCAACAGGCTTTACAACAAATTCCAAATTGGAAAAACTCCCTCATTATCCTCAACAAGTAAATCAGATCATTAGTGAAAACCTCCAAAGCCAATTATGAAACTAAACTAGCCTCCAAAATGAAGGAAAACCAGAAAGCCTTCTTCAGTTATGTCAAGAACCTCCATAGCAAAGCCCAGGTTTGCTCCAAATTAGTACTTAATAGTACCACTTACACTGATCCTGTTGACTTAGCTAACCTGCTAGAAGATAGGTTCAGTGCAAACCACCTCCCTAACCCCCCAAAGGCCCTTTGACATCCCCAATACTTGTCCTGCACCTCATATCTCCATAGATCAAGTGTTAAAGGCCCTATTCATGACAAAGAACGCAGCTTCCATGGGACCTGATAGTATCCCAGGCTGTATTCTGCACCATCTCCAGCAAAAACTAGCTTCGCCATTGAGCACCCTATTCAACCACAGCCTAAGTACAGGCTTCATTCCAGCAGAGAGGAAAACTGCCATTGTTATCTCCTTGCACAAAGGTGGTGCCACTACTGACCCTGAAAACTATCACCCCTTTAGCTTGACAAGTCTGATCTGTAAAGCCAAGGAGCCTATTATTATGGATCTCATAAACAAAGACATAGGCAATCTCCAAGCTCTTGACCTCACCCAGTTCAGATTTGTCAAGGGCAGATATTGCCTGTTGAACCTCGTTGATATCTTTGAGACTGTCACCAAGGCTCTGGATGAGGGAAAGTCAATACATACAGCTTACCTTGACTTGGCCAAAGCCTTTGACACAATCCCCTACTCGAGCATCATCGAAAAGCTAACACAGCTTGGCGGAAATCCCTATCTCATCAGGTTGGTGGCCAACTGGCTCACCGATAGAACTCACAAGGTCAAAATAGGCGCCTTCCCCTGTCACAGCAGACCTGTCACTAGTGGTGTTCTCCAGGGATCTGTCCTGGGACCGCTTTTGTTTGGCATCTACTTCTTAGTGGTCCCAGCAATGACAAAAGGCCTGTGGCTGACCAAGTTTGAGGATGACTGTAAGTTGGGTGCTGTCATTGACTCCCCAAATGATGTTAACATACTGCAAGAGGGTCTCACCACAACAAATGTCTGGTGCCAAAGTCATGGCCTTAAGTTAAACACAAAAAATGTCTTATCATACCAATCGGCAAAAACATGACCCCTACTGATTACCACATCAACGGCAACCCCCTAAGCACACAACTTGTGGTGAAAGACTTGGGTACACAAGTTGACCACAATTTCACATTCAATCATCATGTAGCAGCAGTGGTTGGAAAAGCCTTTTGCTTGGTTCATCTCATAAGTAATGGGATTGCACCCAGAAAAAAGGAGGTTACTACCTCTCTGTATTCCTCCTCCAGTATGCCAGTAATTGAGTACAGTGCCCCATTTGGTATGTACCTCTCCAAACACTTGCACCAACTGGAAAGGCCACAGACATACCTACCAAAGAGAATCCATGGCCTCCAATGCTTGTTGTATGTGGACAAGCTCAAATCACTATCACTCTACTCAGTATTGTACAGATTGCTCAGAGGTGATCTGTGTCTCGCCTACAAGGCCATATTGGACCCTGCCCTTCTAGAGATGCTCCATATCCATAAGTCTAATTCCTTGCGCATTACCTGCTCAAAAGGCCTAAATCTAATATGTAGCATCAACAAAACTTGCTGGAGAGGGAGGGGTTTATCTCCCAGAGGCTGCCCTCTCTCTGGAATAGACTTCCCATACATGTCAAACAGAGTACCTCACTGACCCTCTTCAAGTGCATCCCTGAGTGGATGGGAAACCACAAATTTATCCCAGGGGTTCCACCTGTGACCTTCATTGTTGGGGGTGACAGATGCTGACTGAGGTTTCTTTTTTGGGGATAAACTCTTGGCTAGGCTTGTAAGGGCCCACGACCATTAGCCTAGTAACCTCCTATGATCCAATGATCTACCTTCACTGTACATAATAAAGCATTCTTAACCAAACTGCAGTGTTTGCAGACTTTATAAATATACAAGAACATTTGGCACATAAAGGAGAGACTGGCACCTGTTCAGAACCGTTCTGGTTAATTAACAAATAAAAATAGTCATTCTAGCTTCATTCCAGTTTCTTCCAGTTATTTCTAGCTCATTTCAGCATTCTACAGTCCTATCAATTTGTATAGTGAGGTATGTACCTCTGTATCACATGGTATCATATCACAGTAAGCCAATCCATGGCCTGTTACTATGTATGGTATGTACCTCTGTATCACATAATATTATATCATATTATATCATAGTTAGCCAATCCATGGCCTATTTCTATGTGAGGTAAATACCTCTGTATAACATAGTATTATATCATAGTTAGCTAATCCTTGCCTGTTGCTCTGTGAGGTATGTACCTCTGTATCACATAAATGCATGTCCTGTTACTATGTGAAGTATGCATGCCTGTGTGACATAATATCATATGATAGTTAGCCAATCCATGCCTTTTACCCTAAGAAGTATGTACTTCTGTATCACATAGTAAAATATCATAGTTAGCCAATCCATGGCCTGTACTATGTGAGGTATATACCTCTGTATCACATAATAACATATCATAGTTAGGCCAACCACGACCTGTTATTTTGTGAGGTATGCACCTCTGCACTGCATTATTATGCAGTCCATGGTGTATTGCTATGTGAGGTATGCACCTGTTTATCATATAGTAACATATCATTGTTAGCCAATCCACAACTTGTTATTGTGTGAGGTATGCACCTCAGTATGACATGCTAACATAGACTTGGGTACGAATGTTGCCAATCACCCTTTGATTGAACACACTACCACAGACCAGGGCTCAAGCCCTTTGGTTGCTGATTTCAAGAGTAGGTTTATTCTTACATATAACAAACACATTTCTAGTATGTGTTGCATTGTTAAGAAAAATTGGGAGTTTATTACCAATAACGCCCACCTACTCGAAATCTTGGGTGTTTCACCTGGTTTTGTATTTAAGAGAGGTAAGAATTTGAAAGAACTTTTACAAAATGAGGACCGACACTTTGGGGTGTCCAGACAGACTGGTACTTTTTTGTGTGGGTTCTGTAACTGGTGTAGACTACTAAAAACAGGGAACTCGTTCACGATTAGGGGTGAAAAATATTACATCAGACAGAGGTTCTTTTGTGACTCTAAATCAATCATTTATATTGCACTCTGTAACTGTTGTCCGGCATTTTATGTTGGTAAAACGGACCGCAGATTGCGAGACCGTGTTTACCAACATAATTATGCCATAAAAAATTAAAAAACGGACAACGCCCTTTCTAAACATGTGTTGGATAATATAGGGCACAGCTTTTCCTTTATGGGAATTGATGCAGTGAGGGTTGGGGTTAGGGGGGGTCCCCAACCGCTCCTACTTGAACTAAAGGAATTGGAATGGCAGTTACTATTAAATGCCTTTTCTCCCCCTGGCCTAAATGAACTGTGTAACATTTCTATTATTTTAAAATATAAAAGTTATCTCAGAAATTGAC
Source organism: Protopterus annectens (assembly GCF_019279795.1). NCBI lineage: Eukaryota > Metazoa > Chordata > Ceratodontiformes > Protopteridae > Protopterus > Protopterus annectens. The sequence continues at coordinate 1,814,901,325 of NC_056729.1, read as the reverse complement.
ACTAATTTCTAGGTCTAATGAAACATTAACACTTTTAGGAAACTGTATGCATATAAAAAGTCCCTGGTTGGGAACTTTTTGGGTAAAGGCTTGTTTAGGACCTTTTAACATCTTAGTTTTCCATGCGTACAGTTAGTTCAATTATCTTGTTTGGGCATAAGTTTTTTATACAAAGACACTGTCTAAATTATGTATTAAGAAAATACCCTGTTTTAAATACTTTATGCATTTGAAGTATCTGAAAGTACAAATGGATGTCTTTTCATGGTGTGTATTATATTATGTGTGGTTAATATAAAATGTATGCTTTTGATTAAAGCTTAGGTTTTATTAGGTACTTTTTCAGGGGAAATGTCCCCTGTTTAAGAGAGACTGTAATGACATTTTCTCTTGTTTTCTTTTTAAAAATTTATTTTTTAAAAAATGTACAATTATTGTTTAATTTGATAATTGTGAAGGATATGACATCATGAATGGGTCTGTATAAAAGTGATTTTGCGCTCTTTTATTATTGTCTGAAGAAGCTCTTGGTTTTGGTCAGGAGCGAAAACGTTTTTATTAAAAATACGTTAACGATTTCCTGCTTGTTTTGGAGTACTTGGACTTGCCTGCTTTGCTCGTTTCTTTGTAGTTCTGTTTTTGTTGCTTTCACCAACATGTCATTGTTAGCCAATCCACATTTATTTATTTATTTATTTAACATTTGTTTACTGGGAAAGTCCGACTTGGAACAAAGCCAATTTTCAGCAGAGGCCCAGGGAGAAATGCTCCAGATGCATATCTTTGTAGCATGGGAGGAAACTGGAGTGCATGTAGGAAACCCACATGAATGCAGGGAGGACATGCAGACTCCACACAGAGGGCACCCCAGCCGAGAATCCAACTTGAGAACCTCTTGCTGTGAGGTGACAACGCTACTGCTGCACCACTGCACCATCCAACCTGTTATTGTGTGAGGTCAGTACCTCTGTAATACAGAGAAACATCACAATTAGCCAGTCCATGGTCTGTTACTAGGTGAAATATGTACCCTGGTAACACATAGTAGCACATCATAGTTAGCCAATACATGGTGTTTTACTTTGGGAGGTATGCACCCCCTTATCGTATAGTAACATATCACAACTGTCCAGTCCATGGCATGTTACTTTATTATACAAAATAATGACATTGGTTACTTATATGCAAAAGATGTCAGTATTTATCCAGTGAACTTGCAGCATTTGCAGAGAGATTGCTGAAAGGAGCAAGTGCCTCTGTTCTTAGTAACTGTTTCTCCTTTCAAATTTAGAATGAAAACATAAATTCTGGCCGCACATCAGATATGCATATGTGAAGTGTTAACAGAATACACTGTGACAGCAATGAGCAATATATTTGTTGTTTTAAATACCATTTGGAACATCATTTCACTAAATGGTCCTGTCTAGGACACCTGTCTTTCCCAGTTCTCTAACTATTATCCACAGGACTTTCAAATACACACCTTTCATACTTTTTCTGCAACCACCTGTTTTAAGGCATCACACATCTCTCAAACCGTTTATCCCTCATAACAATGGTATCTTCTCTAACATTGTTCAGTCTGACTCTTTCTCTCTCTCTCTCTGCTGTACTCTAGTTGATGCTTAAAGTGTCAGGAATATCACAACATTAGTTTCTTTCTGAATTCCCACTCTCCTGACTTACTAAACAGAACCATTTCTTGCTTCAAATGCAATCTCCACCATATAAACCACTTCTTCCCCAATTATAACTGTAACACTGATGCACAACCAGGTAAAAGGGCTGGTGTTGGTGTTATGCTACTGCAGAAATCAACCATCAACATCTTGGTTGTTTCCCAAGCTATTTCCTGCATTGATTCAGGTCCTAGCTGGTTCCTAACTAAACCTAATATTAAATCCTCACAACACCTGTACCTGCCCATTACCTACCTGTCACCTACAGCATTACTCCCCAGATTTGAAAACCTGCTGATGATTGTACTATCTCTCATCAAACCTAATGAACACATTGTTATCCTAGGTGGCATTAACCCACATCTGGTCCAAATCAAATCACCATTCATTAGATGACCTAATAATTACCTCCTATCTTGAAAATATCTGCTCTAACTTCAGTCAACCTCCCACCTTCAGTGACACTATTCTATCACCTTCACCTTACAAAATCAAATACACCCAAGAACTGGCTTAACCATCTGCACAAAGTTTCCATTAAACTGTCACATCTTTATTGTATTGATTGGTCTCCAGTACTTTCCCCTTTGTGAAATTGACACAGCCACCAACAACTTCTCAGAATTTCTGTCATATTAGGATATGCACTTCCCTGTGGTCTGTAGGCTGCATAAGGTCTCTAAACCATAGGAACTTAGCAAAGAGATTGTATCTCTAATAAAACTAATTGATAAAGCCTGGGAAACTTTGAAACATGACTCCACTCCCAACAAACATGACCAGGTTGGGTGGCACAGTGGTGCAGCGGTTAACAGTGTCGCCTCACAGCAAGAGGTTCTCCGGTTCGATTCTCGGCTGGGTTGCCTTCTGTGTGGAGTTTGCATGTTCTCCCTGTGTTTGCGTGGGTTTCCTCCAGGTACTCTGGTTTCCTTCCAAAGACATGCATCTGGAGCATTTCTCCCTGGGCCTCCGCTGAAAACAGGCTCTGTGGAACCTAGTGGGACTTTCCCGGTCAACAAATGTTAAATAAAAAAAATAAACATTACATAACTCTGAAGAACACCACTAAACTGGCTATGCATAGACACATTCTTAAAAAAACAAACAGAGCTTCTGCAATTCATCTGTAAAAAGTTTTACTGGTGTTTCTAGTACCTCAGTTGATGCCTTCAGGGAATAATTTATACACCACAAAGCAGTGACTTTTATATTGAATCAGTTACTACATCACAAATAATTATCCAGTCTGAGTGTTTCCTTAATTCCCCACAATCAAGTTGCTGTCAATCCATATGTAAAATATCCAAAAACTACAATGCTAGTACAAAATATCACATTGTAAAACATTTCAAACTTCTTTATACATTAAAATTCACATCTAAATTCATATTATGAGGTTGCATAGTTTTGTAGTAAAAAATAAATCTGGTTTACATTTGTAACAATTTATCCAAAAAGTTATTGCCTGAACAGTTCTGTGGTCTGGTTAACACACTAAAAAAGAAGCCATTAAGCATGTCAGCATGTGCTGAGAGAAAATGGCCACAAGACTATCCAAATTGCTGTTACTTATATCTCCTAAATGTTCCAAAATTCTTGTTTTCGCCATCCTCTTGGTTTGTCCCACATACCACTTTGGGGGTAAACAACTGCAACCCAAAATGTATATTACCTGTGCAGCAATCAAAATGGTCATCAGCCCAATTTTTTCTCCCATTAATATGCCCACCATTCTAATTCCTGATCCTTTCACAACTTTACACCTGCCACAAGGGTAAGATCCCACCTCATCATTCTCCATTCGAATTTTCCTTAAATTTAACATTTCTTTTAAATTGTAAAATCTACCACAGGAAAAAGTTACCCTTTTAGGAAAAAAAACTTAGATAAAAACACATCCTCGCTAATGATGGGCCACAAACTGTTGACTAAATTTTTTAACATCTCAGAAAAGGGAGAAAATCTGCTGCTAAAACAGATAGGATCTTCACGCTCCCTTGGTTGTCTACTCAAATTACTCTCATTTCACGAGCCCCCCTCATAATTTGCAGTGAGAGGACGCTTACCTAATGAGTTCTTAACTCTTCTGACCTTGGTTTCAGCTTCATAAACTATCCCAGAGGAATATCCCTTTTTAACCACTTTTCTCTAACTTTGCCAAGCTCATTTGCTGACTGAGATTTCTCAGACATATTATTAAAAATACATTTAAATTCACCATAAGGTAAAGATCTGATGAGATGGGGAGGAGGCATACTACTAGTATGGAGACAATTGTTCACAGCCATAAGGTAAAGATCTGGGTTCCCTATTAAAACAGCGAAGGTCCACTTACCCGAATATGGAAATGTTGACACGTATTCATCGAACTGCGAAAACACCAATCGTCCTGAAGCGCGAAATCCAAAATGTCGAATCATCATGGTTGGCCCTTCTGTGTTATAGCTCTGTAAGGTAAGTGTGAGATAGTTATGGACCTTAGGGTTAGGGTGCGGGTTAAGGTAAGTGCATAGATGGTAATGTATGTGAGGTTTAGTGTAGGGTTAGAAGTAGGGTTTTGTTAAGTGTATGTGCGTGGATTATTTATTTTGTTTGGGTATAGCTTCTTATGGTAAGTGTGCAATAGTTTCAGACCTTAGGGTTACGGTGCAGGTTAAGGTAAGTGCATACATGGTAGTATATGCAAGATTTAGTTTAGGGTTAGAAGTAGGGTTTAGTTTAAGGTTAGAAGCAGGGTTTTTGTTAGTGTATGTATGTGGTTTATTTAGTTTGTTTGGGTAGGTAGTATGTAGCGGGCGGTGGGGATGGACAACTATGATGGTTTGAGTTTTTGAATTTCGCAGTTTAGGGCATTTGGTGTATCCGTGGTTCGCTTAATATGTATTGGTGTTTACGTATTCGGTGAATAGGACTTCCGCTGTTCTAATATAGACCCAAGATCTGATGAGATGAGGAGGATGCATGCTACTAGCATGAAAAAAATTGTTCACAGCCATAAGGCAAAGATCTGATGAGATGGGGAGGATGCATGCTACTGACATGAAGAAAATTGTTCACATTCATAAGGTAAAGATTTGATGAGATGGGGAGGATGCATGCTACTGACATGAAGAAAATTGTTCACAGCTGCACTTTTACAATATGGTTTAAACTGGACTCTATTGTCCATACCCACATATAACTCAATGTCAAGAAATTGCATCTCCCATTTGTGTGTCCTATATGTAAATTCCAACCCACACGGATTCCTACTCAGTTCCTTCATAAATACATCAAATCCCCCAGAATCACCTTTACAAACAAATATTAAATCATCAATATATTGTTTGTATAAAATAACATTTTGGTAAATAATTATGATGAATAAACAAACAAATTTTCAAAATGTGACATAAACAAAATAGCATATGAGGGGGATAAGAAGCCCCCATAGTAGTAACCTCTTTCTGCAAGAAATACTCATTATCAAAAGCAAAATAATTGTGTGAAAGAAATTTCTAAAAGTTGGATTATGAAAGCAGTAGTATGGGGTTCTTTACCTAACCTTTTTTCAACTGCTTCCAAACCCCATTTAACATCAATGGGCCGGATTCAGGAAGGCTTACACGGAGTTCAAGAGTAGTGTAAGCCTCCGTGTAAGCCTCCCGATTCAGGAGCAGCCCAAATCTCCGTGTAAGAGACAGCTAACACGTCTCTTACACGGACTGGGCATGGAAATGCTCAATACCTCATTTGCAGCTGAAAGATATGCAAATGAGGTATCTGAGCGATCCACGAAGCAGAAACCAGTCCGTGTAACGGACATGTTAGCTGCAGAAATGTACTCAGCTGACAACTGAGTACATTTCTGCAAAATTAAAAACAGAGCTATGTCAGCTCCAAATAAAGGGTGCATTTGTGTCATTAAGCATGCCAATGGCCAAATATGTGGCCATTGGCATGAAAAAGTGTTGCAAAAATATGTAATATAACTTTTTTTTTCCACGGGATTTTGAGGTTTAATTGCAGCGCACACCAGCAAACGGGTGCGCTACCTAAAACTAAAACCGAAGCTTATAAGCCCACAATTGTGGGATTTATGTATTACATGGAATGTCAATGGAGGGACTTGCAGACCAAAAACAATATGGCCTCCGTTAGTGGTTGTCAAGGGGAAGCTCCGTGTAAGACATGTAACTAGTCATTACTAGGCAATCCTATGTAAATGAGGGTTACAATACTGAATCACACTGCCACATAGGTAATGAGCACTTTCTGAGTAGTGTAAGAGTTAGAGAAGGGGGAGGAACAGAGTAAGAGGTAGGTGACATCACGGGGGGGAAGGATAAATACAAATGTACCAGATTGGAGGGCAATGTAAGGTGAAAGATGACAGACAGACTTCAGGGAGGGAGGTGTGTCCCAACAGAACACTAGGAAAGTCAAGAAACTGAAGGCTTACGCTATCCCTACACTCAAAGTTTCTTGATATACGTGCATGCGCGCTTGTAAGGCAGGTTCAACATGTGGGAGCGTGTTGCAAACCGTGTACAACGGTTTGCGCGGGCGTGCACGTGTTTAAGGCAGTGTGCACGCATTTTACCATGAATCAGCCTAGTTCACACCGTGTAAGGATGTGTGCACGCGTGTAACACCGTGTAGGGATGTGTGCGCATGTTTAAGTGACTGTGAGCGTGTTTAAGCTGGTGTGCACATTGCTCCCCCTCAGGAAACAGAGAGGAAACAGGAAACAACTAAATTACATGGAAACTGCCAGAGGATACTGCTGCAGTTAATTGTTGGAAACAATTGGAAGCAGGCAATTATGCAGGCAGACTAGAAGCCCAACCAGCACTTAAAACACTGCAAAGAGCAGTGCAGGGTGTTTCTCACAAGAGATACTGCAAGAAAGTAAGCTATCAGAATTGAAAACTGAAAAAGCTGAACTCAGAGCAGAAATGCTAGGGGCTGCCATAGCTGTTATAATCAGGCAAAGGTGAATTGCTGAGGGTGGTGTCAATGCAGATGCTGACAGACAACCCAGAGTGAGGAGAAGGAGAAGAGTATACAGGCCCAGGGTCACCTACCATGGGTTACATGAGCTGGAGATAGTAGAGTACAGAGTGGACAGAGACCTTCTGCAGCAGATTGTTGAGCTGTGCAGGCCACATCTCACACACAGAACCAACAGAGGGGAACCCATCCCAGTGGAAACCAAGGTATGTGTTGGCCTAAGAATACTAGCAACAGGTACCTTCCAGAGACCAACTGGTGATATGATGGGGATATCACAGGCATCAGCCTCCAGGGTACTGCACCAGTTCCTAGATGTCATGTCAGCATATATCGGTGATCATATATATGTCCCTAATGACCGTGAGGTTGTGGCCAGCAATATGCGTCTCTTCCAGCAAATAGCGGGATACCCTGAGGTGCTGGGTGCAATAGACTGCACGCATGTACGCATCAAAGCACCAGCTGGTGAGCGGGGTAGAGTCTACATTAACCGCAAGGGATACCCCTCCATCAACTGCCAGGTCGTGTGTGATGCCCAGGGCATAATAATGAATGTGTGTGCTGGCTGCCCTGGGAGCTACCACGATTCCCACATCTGGCATCTGACGCAGCTGTACCAATCATTTGCCAGTGGGGACTTCCCACACGGACACCTAGTGGGGGATGCAGGTTATGCACTTGAGCCGTGGCTGATGACACCCATCAGAAATGCACACACACCTGAACAGGAAAGCCATAATGAGGCACACGCACAAACACGTAATGTCATAGAGCGTGTGTTTGGGCTACTCAAGTCATGGTTCCGGTGTCTGGACACATCTGGTGGAGCCTTGCAGTACACACCAACTACATGTACCCAAATAGTCATGATATGTGCTATGCTACATAATATGATCCTGCGGAAACAGCTGCAGCAGGACCAGCACAGGGCTGGGCCTAACATCCCCCCACCATTGCCAAGGCCACCACAGGCAGAGGGTGACTCGGAGGAGGAACAACCTGACCTTGTCCCAGTAGGCAGAAGGAGGCGTGCCCAGTATGCCCTGGCCTTGGCAAAGAGGCAACGCATAGCACATACACTTGGTCAGTAGGAACACTGGGACTGATACCCGCTCTGACTCACTCATATAGTAACAGGGATGCCTAACATGACACAACCTGCTTCCAAACATGTACAGGGAGTGTAGTATGTGCATCCGACAGAGGCAGCCCTGCAGCACCACCTGAGGTATCAATGCCATGTGTTAAGTAATGTAATACCATGTACCATATGCACACCTGAGGACCCGACTAACATCCACCCACACCAATCATAAACCACAAAAAACACAAACCTACCTCATAGGTATCACAAGCGATAGTAACCTAGATGTAATGCTACCCAATGCCAGAAGTATAAATGCGTGCAGTGTAAACGCACACAGTATAGAGAATGTAGATATCAGTGCTGTAATAGAAAACAGGGTCAAAGCCCACATCAGCACCCTGACACTACCAGGTCACACCTCTGTCCTAATAGCAGGAACTGCCCCAGGCCTACTCTGGCAATGTGAGAGTCAAACGAAATATTACTGTCAACCTGGGTGCCCAGGACCCTGATAACCTCGTCTGTGCTTAGTGGATTGCCACCTAGATGATAACTAGGGGTAACCAGTTGTTCCCGAAGGGTATGACTATGCATTGTTTAGCGTTTAACATAAGGCCATGGCTCTGGCACCAGTTATCTGTGTCTATGAGACCCTTCTGAAGGATGTCTGTGTCAGATGGGTTTCCAACTATGCTTCCCAGTTTGCAGCCATCTTCAAACTTTGTCAGCCATAATCCTCCTGTGTTTGCTCGTACTTCTGAAAAGTAGATGCTGAACAAATGTGGGCCCAGGACTGAGCCCTGTGGGACACCACTTGTGACAGCTCTGGAGTGTGATATGGCACCAGCAACTTTGACCCTGTGTGTTCTGTCACTTAGCCAGTTTGCAACCCATGCTGTGATGTATGGGTACACAATTAAGCTGGTGATGTTTTCAATGATACCTGAGTGGGGTATTGTGTTGAAAGCCTTTGCCAGGTCAAGGTAGGCTGTGTGGACTGCCTTGCCCATGTCAATGGCCTGGGTGACTGTCTTGAAAAAGTCAACCAAGTTTAAAAGGCATGATCTGCCCTTGACAAAGCCAAACTGGATTGGATCCAATGTCTGCAAGTCCCCTATGTCTTCATTTATAATTCCCATTATGATCCTCTCCATAGCTTAGCAGAACAGGCTTGTCAAGCTGATGGGATGGTAGTTTCCGGGGTTGGTGGAGGCACCTCCTTTGTGAAGTGGGTCCACCATTGCCGTATGCCACACCTTGGGCACATATCCTGAGGTGAGGCTAAGATTAAACAGCTGCCCTAACTGCGGGTGTAATTACTCATTGAGTTCATGGAGCACACAACTGGGGACACCATCTGGTCCCATGGATAAAGTGTTTTCCGCCTTGGATAGAGCAGTTCTCACCCCAGCATTGGAGATGTTTGGGGGGGCTACAATCCTCTGGTGTAGATACCCCTCCAGTTGTGGGGGGGGAATCTGCACTGAACCTGTCAGCCAGTATGTTGGCAATGTCTGTAGGTTCAGTGATATTTACATCATTCCCAACTAATTCTGAGCATATCTGGGAGTTCCCTCCCAGGTTTCAAACATAGGTAAAAAAGGCCTCATGATTGTCCCTTGAGTCCTGAGTGGGTTTACTCTCAAAACTCGCCTTGGATGATTGTATGGGGGAACCCAGTGTTTTACTCACAATGAGCAGGGGTGTCTTCCCTTCTACGGATTTCGCTCTATCTTGTAGTAGCTCCTTCCTTCTGTTGTAGAGCTTGTTTATGGCTAAGGTCCATCAGACTGGATGCTTGCCTGTGGTACAAAGAGTCTTTGTCTTGTTTGGGATTGCCTGATCCATGCAGTCCTGGAGGTGCTGGTAGAAGGCATTTGTATGTGATACAGCGGCTTGGGTAATGGTGTCCGCTGGCCTGGGGGCCTTGAAAGAGACCACACCAGTCCGTAGAAATGTGAAGTCGGCATCTGAGAAGGTCTTCACTGTTTGTTTTTCTATCTGGGGTGTGGGTAGGATGTGGACCCCCACTGAGATTAGTCCATGATCTGATCTCACCAATGATGGGTATACTTCTCTTGTTGAACAGTGTGACCCCATGTTCGTGATGATGAGTTCTAGTATGTTGTCTCCACTTGTGGGGATGGTGACCAGTTGTTCCATGGCATTTGAGTGTATGAACTCTTGGAACCTTTGTGTTAGAGTGTTGTGGCTTGATTAGTGATCCCAGTCTATATTTGGATAGTTGGAATCACCCAGTAGGATGGTGTTTGGAGATACATATATCCCCTCCAGTGTTTTCAGGACAGCTGTGTGAGGTACCTGAGTTTGAGAGGGTGGCATGCAACATGCTACAAACTGCAGAGCAGTCTTGCCTATGGTTACTGGCACCTGGATGGTCTCCGATGCATCTTGTGTTGCCACCAACCTCGAGGTGAGGGTGTCCTTGATGAATATAGATACCCACCCTCCTTTCTTGGTGTTGTCCGGATTCCGGTGCCGGAACGCATGATATGAGGTAACACCCGATAGTGCCAGGGTGCTGTCAGAAGCTGTGAACCAGGTTTCAGGCACAGCACAGACATCAATGTGCTACATACTGAGAAGGGCATCGAGTGTGTGCAGCTTGAGGTTGAGACCTCTGGCATTGAGCAGCATTACCCTTAGTGTCTTTCCTTTTCTGTGTTCTAGGGTGGTAGGTGTAGAATCTGAATCTTGTATAAAAAAGGCACAATGGGGGTGGCAAGAGCATCAGCCGAAATCCGGAAGCCCAGGGGTGACAGGTGCAAGCCGTCCCTTGCAAATCAGCGTGGCCTGTCCAGCATGTCATCCCAGGCAGACAGACATTGGACCCCCTTTGAATGACACCATAGTTCAAGCAAATTATTACAGCTGATCATCTTGTCTCTGTTTATGTGGCATCATACTTGGTGAAGGTAGGATACTGCTCAAGGTCAGGGTCATACCTGCCTGGCCTACATAATCAGAGGGATCCTCTATGTCTCTTTCCATGTAGTCCAGGGAGGTACATCTCAGGTCGTTCACACCAGCATGGATAATGACTGGGTCAGACTTGTACTTGCAGTTGAGTGACCTGAGTGCTTGCATTATGTGGTGGATTCCAGTGCCTGATAGGCAGCTTACTGTGACCTCCTCCGTACTCGATCTGGTGAGCGGGATGTCAATGTGTCTGACTATGGAGTCACCTATGACAAGTGTGTCTGGCATTGTGTTTGGCCTTAAGGGCTGTGACTGTTTGGCACACCGACTATGTGGTCAATGTGTTGCATGTGCTGTGCCCTGTGGAGGCAGTTGTGTGAGTGTCTGCTGTGGTGGCCACTGCCGTTTTGGTAGAATTCTGATCAGAGCCTCCGAGTATGTCTTTGTGTGTCTATGTGTATGACTATAAGTTGTGATAGTGCCATGTGAGACTGGGTTTGTGATGTGTGTGGTTACCTTCACCTTCTCTCTGGTCTTGCTAGTCCTATGTTGAGAGAGCTCAGCCTCCACTTTGGCTATATAGTTGCATCTCTCACATGTATGTGTGTTTTATGGGAGAAGCAGAGGGTTGTCAGTGTACATGACGCAAGTGTAACATTGCCTCAATATTCCCAGGTTCACCAGCTGAGCAGGAGAGGACACTAGCAACTGATCCCTAGACATGCTAGAAGGAATAGACAAAACAATGTTGGAATACAGGGAGATATCAAGCCCCCCAAACCACATCAAAGTGCTTGACTGACAATACCTACACATACACCAGTGTTTCATAGTGTCATAGTCTACTACTAGGCTATCGGCCCTAGTGCATGTATAAGCCTAGCCATAGTGATGTGGCTATTGCCACCCCTCATAGTGGTAATAAGTGTACAGAATAGATTCTGAATATTGTGCCTCTGACGTAGTAGTGACACATTATGACCCCCTTACGTAATTGAATAACATGACTGTGCCTCTGTCTAGTCTGTGCCTCTGTCTCATATGCAGTTGTCCAGATGTCTCCTGAAGAGAGTCAGTGAGGGACTCTGTCAAACATGAACTGGGATACTCTGCTAGAGTGTGAGATGCCTCTGAGTTATGACTCTGTCCCTCCAGCATGTCCTATACATGTATGTGCTGAGGTTCAAATCCTCAGCTCTCATGGCTCTGGTGGATTTGGATTGCTTGCAGTGGAGCATGTCCACCAAATCCTGATTGGACATGGTCTTGTATGTCAGGCATAGGTCACCTGTAAGTATGCGGTATGACACTGAACAAAGCTGGATTTCCTCTATTCTGGAAGCATATGACATGTGTTGAAGAACCCTGATCTTCATGGTAGGTACTTTTGGGGTGTCTCCAGCTGTTGCAAGTGCTGGGCGAGGTACATACCATATGGGGCTTTGTATTCAGTCATGGGCCTGATAAGGGAGAAGGATAGTGGAACAATGACCTCCTATGATCTGGATGGAAAACCCTCCATGATAAGGTGGGCAAGATAGAAAGTCTTCCTAACCACTTTGGCAACAGGGTTGTCAAAAGAGATGTCACTATCTAGATGTGTCCCCAGGTGTCTGATTTGTTGTCTGTGCTCAGTGGGTTGCTGTCTATGTATTGATCTGTGGGTACTTTGTTCCTCCCAAAGGGGATGAATACACATCAGTTGCATTCAGTTTCAGGCCATGCGTCTGGCACCAGCTATCCGCCTTTGTGATGGCATTCTGTAGTATGTGTGTGCCGGCTGATGTATTCACTATGGTGCCTAGGTTGCAGTCATCTGCAAACTTTGTCAGCCACAACCCCCCTATGTTTGCTTTCACATCTGAAAAGTAAATACCAATTAAGAGGGGTCCCAGGACACATCCTTGTGGGACACCACCTGTGACTGGCTTCGAATCTGACAAGGCACCTGCAATGTTGACTTTATGTGTTCTGTTTCTTAGCCATTTTGCAACCTATCCTGTGACATATGTTGTTATATGTCAGCTGTTGAGCTTGGCTATGATGCCTGAGTGGGGTATTGTGTCACAGGCCTTAGCCAAGTGCAGGTAGGCTGTGTGGACTGCGTAGCCCTCATCGATGGCCCTACTGACAGTTTCATAGTAGTCAACTAGGTGCAAAAGGCAGGATCTGCCCTGTACAAAGCTGAACTAGGTGGGAACAAGGGTCCGTAGGTCAGCAATGTGTCTGTGTAAGAACTCCATAATGACTCTTCCCATAGCTTTGCAGACAAGGCTGGTTAAGCTTGTGTGGTGGTAGTTGCCATGGTCTGTGGAGGCATCTCCTTTGTGGAGTGGGACCACTGTTGCCGTACGCCAGTGTTCAGGTACATATCCTGTAGCAAGACTAAGGTTAAATAGCAGTTGTATATACGGGTCCAGCCCCTTCTGGAGTTCACATAGCATACAACCGGGGATACCAGCAGGTCCCATGGATGCTGTGTACTTGTCTTTGCTGAGTGCAGCTCTCACATGGACATCCAAGATGACAGTGAGGTTACATACAGCAGTGATAACTATCTTCTTTTGGGGTGAGGGAGGGGTAAATTGCACTGAAGCTGTCCGACGGAATGTTGCCAATATCTGTCAGGTCACTGGAATATATGTTGTTGTGTACCAACTCTGAGCATATCTGAGGGTTCACAACCAGGTGTCTGACATAACTGAAGAAAGCAGTGTGGTTACCTTCATTGTCTTTGGTGATTTATGTCCCCAAGTTGACCTTGCATGTCTTTATGAGATAATGTAGCTTTCTACTAGTGCTGATCACAGCTGTCTTCCCTTTTGGAGATGTAGCTCTGTCTTGCATTAGTAACCCTCATCTGTCATACAGTTTGTTTATGGCTGGGGTCCACCAGACAGGACACTTTCCCTTTGTGGAGAGGGTCCTGTTTTTATTTGTGATTGCATGGTCCATGCTGTCTGACATCTAGCTAAGGGGAGGTCATTGTGGTTCTGCAGTTATCTTTCATCAGCATTAGAAATGACCACAACAGCCCCTGTGGGGTGTACCTCATGCAGACACATCCAGCACCTGTAAAGTCCACAACAGTACCTCACCAGGAGTATGAAAGAGCTGGAACACATGTAATGTGTTGCCTGATTAAACAGAGTGCAGCTCCACACACTGCCATGCTGTCCACCCAGATGCAAGCTGTGCCTGATGTAGAAAGCCATTTCCAAGCTGGAATCAATGCACATGCTGCACCTTGTACAATCTGAATGGCAGGGAGCTATGCACATGAGGGACCTGAACCCCAGCACTGACATACATAGGACAGGCTGTACTGCATTATCCATAACACAGAAGCCACCGCCACGCATGAGTAAACTACCAGTACAGGGTGTCCGTAGAGACACTCGTTGAGTCCCCTCAACAGGAATCCTAATGAGTGGATGGGAGATGGGAGGTTTACCCTGGGTATCAATGTTATGTCACAGGTAGACAGAGGCACAGTATACTAAACAAGACATATGTCATGGCAAACTACACTTACAATGTGTTGATGGACAAACACACTCTCCGACTAACATTAGAAATGGCCTAGGGCACATTGGTAGTGTTTGCCAATGTACACTCATGTTGTGGAATACACTACTGATGTTGGATGAGGCTGTTGTAAGTAGTTCACATCTGAACATAATGCAACATGGTCAGATAGGTTCATAGGTACATAGGTTTATACCAGGCTATCTTCCCTAAGGCAGGTATAAGCCTAGCACAGAGTTCATTGGCATACACCACCCCTTATATGGAAACAGTACTGTGCCCATTATTTTGTCATGCCTCTCTCCAGCAGTGACACAGTGACGATCCCCAGGTTAAACATATGACCTTCCATCCACAGGTCAAGATACCTCTTGAACACAGCCAGCAAGGTGCTCTGCCTCACATGGACCGGGATTGTATTCCACAGCATAGGGAGTCTCCGGGTGATAACTCCATCCCTCCAACATATCCAACGTACATCCCTGCTAAGGTGTAAGTCACCTGCACTAGTGGTTCAGGTGGATCTGCCGATTCTGAGGTGGAACATGTCCATTAATCCCTGTTTGGACATGGCCTTGCATGTCAGGCACATGTCACCTCTAAGCAGACGGTATGTGAGTGAATAGAGTGGGAGTGTCTTCAATCTGGCAGCATATGACAGCTGTTGGGGTTCCTTGATCCTTTAGGTGGGGGACATTCAGGGTGTCTCCAATTGCTGCAGATGTTGGGTGAGATACATCCAGAATAGGGCATTCTACTTGATCACCGTTCTGATAAGTGAAGAGTACAGGGGAACAATCACCCACTAGATCTGGATGTGAATCCCATCCTGATCAGGTGGGCAATGTAGAAGGTCTTTCTAGCCACTTTAGCAACGTGAGTGTCAGAAGAACGGCAACTGTCAACCTGGGTCCCCAGGTCCATGATAACCTCCTCTGTGCTCAGAGGATTGCCACCGATATGGTAGCTTGGGGTTACCTTGCCTTTCCTGAAGGGTATGTCTACACATGTTGTGCACTTTGACTTCAGGCCATGGCTCTGGCACCAGCTATCAGTTACCGTGAGTCCCTTGTGAAGGATATCCGTGTCTGATGCACTGTCCACTATGGCGCCCAGTGTGCAGTCATCTGCAAACATTGTCAGCCAAAGTCCTCCCATGTTGGCCTGTACTTCTGGGAAGTACATGACAAACAATGGGGGCCAAGGACTGAGCCCTGTGTGACACCACCTGTGACCAGCCTGGAGTCTAACATAATGCCAGCAACTCTAACCCTGTGGGTCCCGTCCTTAAGCCAGTTTGCAACCCATCTTGTGACATATGGGTTTACATTTCAGTTGTTAGGGTTTTCCACAATACCTGAGTGGGGTACTGTGTTGAAAGTGTTTGCAAGGCCAAGGTAGGCTGTATGGACTGCCTTTCCCCAACAATGGCCTAATTGACCGTTTTGAAGATGTCAACCCAGTACAAAAGGCATGATCTGCCCTTGACCAAGCCAAAATGGGATGGGTACAATGTCTGCATGTCCCCCATATCTTTGTTTATGAGCTCAATTATGATCCTCTCCATAGCTTTGCAGACTACACTTGTTAAGCTTATGGGGCAGTAATTACTATGGTCTGTAGAGGCACCGCCTTTGTGCAGATGTGCACAACTGGACCCTAACCAGGCTGTTGTGCACACTATGGAAATGTAAAGCAGTGATAGGACTAAAGCCCAGGATACTGACCACCACAGTGAAAGTACTGAACCACGTACTACAGTGTTAGGTCAGTATGAACGGATGTTGACAATTGTGTGCAAAGTATCCCATGCAAAACCTGCAGGCACAGTATACTCCCTGTTGTGTTCACACAAAAAGCATCTGGACAGTAACTACACAACATGGCACAGAACACACAACCATAAACTGGAGGTATTTGTTGAAGGTCACACTCATCCACAAATGTGATGTGCTGCAGAGTTCAACATATGGAAAGCCCACACTGGGCATGCTCACACACTTAGATAAATGAGACATCTTTCACACAACATGCCATGGGAAGGCTGAACTGGGCATGCTCACACACTTGGTCCAAATGTTACTCCTAGCAACTGTGAAAACACACCGGAGGATGCTCATTCCCCTTTCTAGACACTGATCATGTAAGCACCCTATAAGTATATCAGGAGAAAAGGAATCTCTCAGTAATCTGAATAGCGCGCTCCGCTAATGCGTACATCTCTAGTGTCATAACATAGTTAGGTAGGGGTTTGAATCCAGCAAGTGTGTGTGAAGGGGGGTAAGTGTGTATAAAAAGAGCATCCCTTTTGGCAACTGGGAAAACACACCACAGGACGCTCATTACACTCTCTAAACTCTGATGATGTCAGCACCCTATAAGTATATCATGTGAAAGGAACTCGCCCAGTAATGCGAATAGTGTGCTGCACTAGTGCATCCGTCTCTAGTGTCATAACATAGTTAGGTAGGGGTTTGAATCCGGCAAGTGTGTGTGAAGGGGGGTAAGTGTGTGTATCAGTGTGTATGAAAAGAACATCCCTTTTGGCAACTGTGAAAACACACCACAGGATGCTCATTCCACTTTCTAAACTCTGATGATGTCAGCACCCTATAAGTATATCATGTGAAAAGACCTCTCCCAGTAATGCGAATAGCGAGCTGCGCTAATGCGTCCGTCTCTAGTGTCATGACATAATTAAGTAGGGGTTTGAATCCAACAAGTGTGTGTGCAGGGGGATAAGTGTGTGTGTGTCAGTGTGTATGAAAAGAACATCCCTTTTGGCAACTGGGAAAACACACCACAGGATGCTCATTCCACTTTCTAAACTCTGATGATGTCAGCACCCTATAAGTATATCATGTGAAAGGAAATCTCCCAGTAATTCGAATAGTGCGCTGTGCTAATGCGTCCGTCTCTAGTGTCATAACATAGTTAGATAGGGGTTTGGATCCAGCAAGTGTGTGTGCAAGGGGGGTAAGTATGTATGACTAAAATCCCCCTTTTGGCAACTGGGAAAACACACTACAGGATGCACATACCCCTTTCTAAACGATATCACAATTATGTATGGCTTTTGAGTACAGACATGCCACGTGTGTTTTGCCCAAACAGAATGCCCATGTGTGCGGGTTGTCCCTCACAATAATGCATGACATTGATTAAACCAGTTATGGCAATGCACACATGATGTATGTGTGTGCCAAATACACATATGTACCTGTGACCTTCAATAGTTACCATGTGTGATGCCTGACACATGTGAATACATGGTATTTGCACAGGGTAACATTATGACTGTGGTCTTCTGTGCAGGTGCTGCATGTGGGATGTGTATATACAGTGTGAGATGTAGATGCTATCAGCCTAGTAGTGAGGGATACACACCTGGTCTGGGGCATATAGTCTACATGTTGCTGATGTACAGGTGCTGCATGTTTACACCTGTTGTGGGAGTGGTAAGACGTTATTCCACAGCAATGCAGTGACAGCATGCTAAGAACCATTCAGCCAGGGTGTTGTAGCTACACTAATTCATTAGCATTCAGTAATATGTCAGAATCCCTGGTGAGGGTCTGATGCCAACCAAGGTCAGGGGTCTACCAGCCTGTGTCACTTGCTCAGTGATCCCTTCCATGTTCCCTATCATGTATCCCAGTGAGGGACATCCCACACCAGTTGTGGTGGCATGGACAATGACTGAGTCATATGTGTCTATGCATCTGACTGACCTGTATGTTTGTGTTATGTGGTGGACCACAGTGCTCCATGAGCATATCACTGTGACCTACACATTGTCCAGCCTGGTGAGCATGTTCTCACTGTACTGGACAATAAAGGTACCTAACACAACTGCGGCAGTAGTGTTGTATAGCTGTACAGACTGTGCTTGTTTGACACACAGGATTTGTGTGCTATGTGTTATGCGTGCTGTGTGCAGGCCTAATGTATGCCTGTGTGCCAGCTGCAGAGATGTCTGCCAGTCATGCAGGATGCTATCCTTAGGCTCCACAACTGACCCGGTGTGTTTCCATGCTTGTATTGCTGCCCGTGTAGGTCCACATCAGATTGGTATTGCTGTCACTGTAGTATTTCATGCCACCAGACAGGTTATGCCAGTACTGGGTTCAGAGTGCTTAGTCCACAGTTGGCCATGTGTTTCCATCTCATACATGTGTTGTACATCCATGGGCAGGGATAGGGTTGACTGTGTACATGTGGCAGCTGTGACATTACTACATGACACACATATCCCACAACTGTACCATAGAGGTGACTGACAACTGACCTTTGCACATGCTACTATAGTATTGAGATTGCATTGGTGATTAACAGCACATAGGGCCAATGGTGAACAAGATACATAGGTCCATAGGTTCATACAGGGATGTCTGCCCAGGGCATGTATCCCCTAGCCAGAATGTGTGTGGCTTTCAACATGCATTGTAAATCTGTCTTGCTATGCCCTTTTCCAAGGTTAGTATACTGTGCCTCTGTCTCACAGTGACATATAAGTGATACCCAGGGTAACCCTACAATGTCACATCCAGTCATTAATATCACTCTTGAAGACAGTCACTGAGTCAGTCTGCCTAACCTCTATTGGGATAATATTCAAGAATGAAGGGAGCCTCCAGAGTTGTGAATGTGCCCCTCCAGCATGTCCTATGTATATCACTCCTGAGGTTCAAGCCGTTCCAGCATGTATCCTGATGGGATCTGGATATTCTGAGGTGCAGCATGGCCATTAAGTGAGGGTCTGACATGGCTTTATATGTCAGTTACAGATTACCTATGAAGAGGCAGTATGCCACCGAGTAGAGTTTGCAGTCACCTGCGACTTGCTCAGCCACAGTACTTCCATGTTGGCCTGTACCTATGGTAAATATATAATGAACATGACAGCTCCCAGGGCTGAGCCTTGTGGGACACCACTTGTACCAGGTTGGAGGCTGACATGGCTCCAGCAATTCTAACCATGTGTGTTCTGCCCTTGAGCCACTGTGCAATATCCGTAGTGACATAGGGGTTAATATGTACACTGGTGAGCTTCCCTAGAATGCACAAGTGGGGTATTGTATCAAAGGCTTATGCAAGGTCCAGGTAGGCTGTGTAGACCTCCTTCCCCTTGACAGTGGCCTTGGTGACTGTTTCAAAGAAATCAAACAGGTTTGAGAGGCAGGATCTGCCATTAACAAAGCCAAACTGTGTATGGTGACATGTCTGTAGGTACACAATATCTAGATATGTGAGGTTCATGTTGATCCTTGCCATAGCTTTGCAGACAAAGCTAGTCAGACATATAGGGTGAATAGTGTCCAGGATCCGTGAAGGCACCACCTGAATGTAGAGGGACCACTGTTGCTGTGCGCCACTCTCTGGCCACATATCGTGTAGTAAGTCTGGGATTGAACAGTGGTGTTATGTCTGGGTGTAGCTCTTCTTGTGGTTCATGTAGGACACAGCCTGGGACACTGTCTGGTCCCATTGATGCAGTGTTTATTGCTTTGGGAAGGGCATCTCTTACCTGAGCATCTGTGATGTCAGGGGGGGCAGCACTCTGCATGAGACATATTTGCCCTTCGGTGTGGTGGGCGGGAGAAGGCAGCAGTGAACCTGTCCACTAGGATGATGGCAATGTCTGTGTGTTTTGTATTTGTGTGACATCTTGGATTACCTCTGAGCATATCTGGGTAGTAACACCCAGGTTCCTAACATAACTACAGACAGCCTTGTGATTATCCTCAGTGGCTTGTGGAATCTTCTCTCAAAGATGGCCTTAGACAATTGTATTGCTGCCTGTAGTTGTCTTCCAATAACCATCAGTGGTGCCTTCACATTTTGGGAGGTTGTTGTATCATGTGGTGGCGTCATCCTTCTATTGTATAGTGTGTTTATGGCTGGTGTCCGGCACCCAGGACATCTTCCTTTGGAGAATTGGGTCATGCTTTCATATGTGGTGTCATGATCCATGCATTCCTGAATGTGTCCATAGAATGCCTTTATACAGGTATCTGCAGTCTGGTCCATATTTTCAACAGGCCTGGGGCCTTTGAAGGTTTCCACATCATTTATGAGGGGTGTGAACTTGCTTGACATGAGCTGTTGACAGACGTGCCACCCCCCAGACAGAGCAAGGTGAGGCCCACATTTAGCTACCTGTCGGGTGATAGAATGTGCCACATAACACAGGTCACTCCACAGCAAGTACAACTATGAGGCAGTCATTGTCCATGCTGGTGCAAACAACCTGAGACGTACCTCCCTGGACCACATGGAAAGAGACACAGAGGAGCTCTTACAGCACCCTCTCAAACTCAGGACTCCCACACAGCCTTCATGCTGACACAGGAGAGTATAGATTTCTCTGCAAACACCATCATACTGGGTGACATCAGATACCCAAACATAGACTGTGAACATTACACAGGCCACAATACCCAAGCTCTAGGGTTCACATAGATCAGACATTCTTTAGCTATGGAACAGGTAACCAAACTTTCCACAAGAGGGGCAGATATACTAGACCTGATCATCACAAACATGAGTACCAAATGCTCACCACTGGGAGTATATCCCTCATTGTTGCAATCAAACCATATACAAATCACACTGGAGTACTGGATCCCCCACATATGCAAACCTCGAACACATCGATGTGTGTGTGGGAAATGCCCCTATTAGTAGCTGTGACAGTACAGTACAGGATGCAGATCCCCTTTTGAAACACTGATGATGTCAGGACTCTATAACTATATTACCTGTATTAAAGTCCTCCAGTAATTTGCATAGCGCGCTCTGCTAATGCATCTTTCTCCAGTGTCATAACATAGTTAGGTAGGGGTTTGAATCCTGCAAAGGGAATGTATGTGTGTTAGTATGAGTGGGGTTTATGTGTGTGCACTATGCTGGGAGGAATACGTGCCTTTTGCCAACTGGGAAAACACACTACAGGGTGCACATCCCTCCTCCTACACACAGATGATGTCAGCACCCTCTAAGTACAGCATTAGAAAGGATTTCCACAACTACTGCATATAGCACACTCTGCTGATGTGTCTGTTTTTACTGACATAACACAGTTAGGTATGGGTTTGAATCTTGCAAATGGAAAGTATGTGTTTTACTGTGGGTGGGGTTAGTGTGTGTGTGCACAATGATGGGGGTGGGATGTGGCTTTTGCCACATGGGGCTATGCACTGCAGGGTGCTCATTACCCTTAACAAGCAGTGATGTTGACAGCACCCTATACAAACAAAACTACAAAAGGAAGTTGGTGGTACCAATAACACATGTAAGGTAACACTTCTTCAAGTAATGTCCACAAAACGAAGTAGGATAATCAAACAATTCTTTTATTCTATACAAACAACATGACAACAGACAACTGCCAGTACTCAGTATAGTGTTACATGCTACTATAACATGCACATGTACCAGAATATACCTAGATAGTGTTTTGAAGCCTGTATGTGGCAAGTGTGTGGATGTGAGATGTGTCTGTGTGTGCATTTCCGTATGGGAAACATGTTTGATGTGGCAATCAGGGCACCACAGTACCTGATGCACATTACATCTTTGAACTGATGAGGTTGCCTGCACCCTGTGAGTACAGGTAGAGAAGAGGAAGTGAGTAGTAAACAACATAGTGCACTTCTCAAATGTGTACCTGTCATTTATCGACAGCTACTCATGTAGGGTAATAAATTATGGGAATGGCAGGTGAGCGTGTGCATGTGTGTGGGTAGCAGGGTGTGTATAAATGCATGTGTGACAGAACAGATACATATAGCTGAATCTACATAACAGCACATGATGCCCATTCCCATGGTCAATGTTAGCATGTGATGGTGTGCAGCTGGTACACTTTGGTAAGTAGTATGGGTGCAGATGACAATTGAGGACATTCATACAGTTACTGCAGCAGGACTGCTGGGATATACACACAATCATACTGGAACACTGAACAGTTACAAACATGTTACTACTTATACACATCTATGTAGTCACCCTGTGCATCAGCAACGTGTATACCTTTTCCTGCACCAATGTTGTAGTATGCAGGAGGTGGCACAGTGTCATCATATGCACAGGGTGTGGGTTAGGTATGCCCATGCCAGCCACTGGTGACACCAATTGACATGTGTGTGTATGTGTGTTTGTGAGGGGCAGCAGTACAGGGTGGACCAGTGTTGGTGCAGTGTGTGTGTGTATGTGTTTGCCCTAGGTGTTAGGTTTCTGCATGTTTGTAAGCACGCACACAGTCACACATAATGGCTGCCATGTACAGGGTTTTGTGGACAGCCACAGACTGCACCTGTCAGGTCATCCAGATCAGTGTCTGTGGGCACGGACACGGTACCTGTGTCTGGCAGGGGTGCTACGGGCCATATCCGGTACTAACCCAGACTGGGTACTGTCGTCAGAAGCAGGGGTGTGCTGACTGGACACAGTTCCCTGTTGGGACTGTCCAGAGCCACGTGCAAGTGGTCTCCTGGGGCGTCCTGATGACAGCACAGACCCAGCATTGCTGGGGCTGGTGCTGGCACTTGAGGTGCGTGAGTGGGCCTGTTGTCGTCCGCGGCCACTGCCAGCTGGTGCTGTTGCTGGCATACGGCCACGTCGACATCGCAAACGCACACCATCGCCCTGGCCCATGGACATCTGGTTGTGGAGCAGCTGTTCTATGCCCCCACAATGTCTGTCAACGACATCTGTGAGGTTACGGATAGCATTCGCAATGTCACGCATGCCGTCTGTCATGGCTGTGCGACATGCTCTCAGCTCCCTCAGACCCTGTCTGGTGTACCTTTCCATACGTGCCTGTGCCTGCATGACAGTTCTGAACATAGTGGAGGTTGACATACCTCCTTGGGCATGTCAGCCAGAGGCAGTACGGCCACGGATGCCCCCACGAGAACCCATGGGCGACTGTCTGCGTGGTACCATTGGAGGACCCTGCTCATGGCTGCCTTGTGGGGATGCATGTACCACAGGTACCACATTACCCTGATCTATGCCCACTGCAGACTGTCCATCACCTAGGGACAATGGTGACAAAGGATGTAACGGCAGGATGACTGTGCACATTGACGGGGTTGACAGCTGTGTACTGTCAATTGGCTGACCAATGGTGGACCCAGTCACACATTCCTGCACCATTACAGACATTTCATCATCATCAGTACCTGGGGCACAAGATTCAGGTTCCCTGCTGCAGGTCACCAGAGCAGCACCAGAACCTACGGGAGGAAAACAGGGAACACAGATTACAGTCCCAACACATATTTGACAGAGATGCACTTCAATACTAATGCACACATTCAGAAATGGACACATGCACTCATGGACACTAACACACATGCACACATGGGCACAGGCACACTCGCACACATGCACACCCCACAGTAAACACACACATCAGTACCGTGTTACACTACTCTTAATTTAGTACAACTGGTTATTACAGTTATTATTAACACACTCACCAGCATGTCTACTACAGCGTTACACTACTCTTACTAGTATTATAAATTGTTTTTCAGGTAATGTTAGATATTCTCACCAGCATGTATGGCCTGCCTCGTTGCTAGATGGGAGGGACCTGGAAGTGTGAAGAGAGTAATGTCAGTGGGCACAAGTGTGCCATTTGTTTTGCACATGATACAGTACAGTAGTACACTAGTTCCCTTATACACATCAGCTGCTCATAATGTCTGTATCACACATGCACAATTACATATCATGATGACATATACATACCACATACACACCTTATGCGTGCATGAAGTAACAGTGTACAGAACAGTCATATGTACATACCAGGAGTTAACTCTAATCTCACCCTTACCTCTCTTCAAACGCCAACTCAAACTGTACTTCCAGAACCACTGGCTTTGTTCTTGTTGGACTCCAGGCTAACGTCCCTCTCCCCACCCTCTCTTTACCTTTAACCCCTCATTGTGCATAAAAACTAGCTTCTACCCTGTTTCTTTCACCTTGATGTCCTTCTATGCTCTGACCTACTTCTCCCATCCCTCCCACCTCCTCTTGACTGTCTTCCTTCTTTTCCTCACTTCCCTTCTTGACCCCTGCCTCTTCCCTATTATTTTATCTTTCATACTCCTTCTACTTCTCTACCCTTCTGAGCCCTAAGTATTATCTATATGGCTTTTGCCTTATTGCATAACCGTTATGCTTTAGGTAGAATTGCTTTGAAACTGACAGTACATTGTGTATGACTCTAAACTGTTTGAGTTCCTTAAATGTATGTTGATTTAATTAACAGGCTGGTGTATATTTCTATTCTGTTGGCTGTCTGTATTAACAACTTGTCTGTCTGCCTTTATTATGTTATGTGTGGAGCTTTTCTGCCCAGGCCTCTACTGAAAGTGGACATATATCCAGCTAGACTATCTTGGTCAACAAATGTAAAAGTAATAACAATAAATAAATATGGCATCTTACCTGCACGCTCGGTGTCTTGCTGCTGTGTGGATCCAACCTCCATCATGATGCATGACTGTTGCTGTTGTTGTTCTGGGGCTGGATCCACAACACTTAGCAGTAGCCCCTCTTGTCTGGTGAGGGGGGGATATGTGGCCACCCCCCCACCTGTGGCAACCTGTTGCCTGCGGATATCTGCAGCACGCTGGCGGACATTTCTAATCAAATCACTGCAGTGATGTCTCACCTGCTCATATGTCCTATTATGCATTCCAACATCATTTATCCTGCTAAGTAGGTTTTGCCACAGTGCAGACCTCTCCTGCTGATTCTGGGTGGTGCGTGAGAACAGGATGGCATAGTCACGCACCAGGCTCTGGTGAATCACGTCATCCTCTGCAGCAGAATATGCTGGGTTCCTTTTTGGAGCCATGTAAAGGTACACAAACAGGTTATCAGCATAGTATCTCAGCAATACATGGTACACATTCTATACAGGGAGTATTAAATTGTACTTATTACTGCTTGGTTGTAACTTGATTACAGTGTAGCTATCATTCTAAGTCATTTTGACTAAGCACTTGGCCTTCAGGCCAGTTGTTTTACATTAGGGAGGTTTGTGGCAAGCACTGTGGTGGCAGGACACATATCTTTCATCCATTGAAGTTGGGAACTGCTGATTGAGGGCCCAGTGTACAAGTGTATTAGTTCTGGTATAGGCAGTTGGCCTTCAGGCCAGTTATTTAACATTAACAAGGTTTGTGGTCTGCACTCGTGTGTGACAATAGGCTGTACTCTGCCATTCATAGCTGGGGATGTCTGGTTTCAGGTTTATAGTGCCTGCATATCTGAGCTGTAACTTACTGACATTGCTACACCTTGTTTGCTGTAGCAAACACTACATCCAGGCCTCCTGGATCTACCTTTGTTTATATGCTTGTTATTTGTTAGCTTGTTATTTCACTGGTATGCTACTTCCACATAATACACAGCTTCTCAACACGTCTGTGACTCACTACTGATATCTGCATTGCTTACTGTACTGACTTCCATGTTACACATGACAGCAAGTGACTGCTTGTCATTGTTGCATTTACTTAATTGTGACACATTGCACTTAGGTTACCTGGCACTTGCTCACTGATGCTTTTATATCAGTCAGCAGTTGTAGGTAATATCAGTACACCCTCACTCCCCACTGGACCTTGTTTTCAATTATTACGGAATTCACAATAGTATTCTAGCATGTCCAGAGGTCAGTTGTCAGTTCCCTCCCCAGTCCGGCTGGTGAGTGTGGTACTCCAGAGACAATGTTAGAACAGCTGCATGTACACAGACAACCCCCTCCTCCTAACAACAAATTCAAACTCATGTGAGTGATGCAACCATATACCAAACTGGAGGCTAGGCTCTGTCTACTCAATACCGTCATAACCAGTCAGGTGGTGAGGGAAACCAAACTCACTACACTTCCAGTCTCACATAGACCTACCACGACAGCAGAACTAACACATGATCACACATGAACATACTTGTAGGCTCGGACTACAGGTCTGCCTACGCAGCAGAGACCTCCTAAGTAGACACTCAGGCAACCACTACCACGGAAACGTACACGTGCAACACATATCACACAAAGCCAATGTGCTGAACACTCACAGCCATTAACAGTACACAACACACCTCATACACCTGTACTAGGTGCCTCTATCATCAGGCACACTAACATCACGTTCACCAGGCTTAACGAGGTGAGGGTAACGGTGTGCAGCCTGTCGGGCACTATGACCTGCCACATAACACAAACACCCAGGTAACCCCAAGGCAAGTACAGGTATGACTCAGTCAATGTCCATGCTGGTGTGAATGACCTGACACATACCTCCCTGGACTACATGACATGAGACAGTACAGAGCTCTCTGAGCATGTAGCCCAAGACAGTTTGACCCTGACCTTGAGTAGCACCCTACCCTCACCAAGAACAATGCCACAATATCAAGGCACGATGATCCCTTCCATCAATTGACTGACATACTGGTGTCATTCACAGGTGTGCCAATGCCTGCCATCTTGGGGTGGTATGCTTCACTAGGGACAGCTTGCACCTGTCACCCCTGTCCTATTGGAATTTGGCGGAACCTCTTGCTACACCCATAGTGCCTGTATTGGGCAAGGCTCATAAGGCAAACCCACATCCATTTGTATCACAAAGGATGAGGAAGTAAGAGTGATGCTACTCAACACCAGAAGTCTAGACCTCAGGATGCACGCACTCAAAACCCTACTTAGCATTCTGGACATCGATATCTGTGCAGTAACATGAACCTGTTTCAGGTTTCACAGGAGCACACCAGTACTACCAAGTTATAGCTGTTACCATTCTTGTCGGCCCCAACACTTGAACAAGGGAGGGGGAGTATCAGTATTCAATGCAGATTCCCACGCCTCCACTTTGGTGGCAAAGTACAACATAGGTGTTAGGCCATTGAGTACAGAAGACGTAGTTGTGGACCTGGGGAAGAAACATGGTAGCGGTCTGTCATTTGTCAACAACCACATGGCCAACGTGGATTGAAAGACATGTTATATAGCTCAGCTAATCATGAGGGATTCACATGTATGGCAGGGGAGGTCATTGTGCCTCTTTACTCATCCATCATCAGGCCTATAATTGCGTACAATGCACCTTTTGGGATGTACCTAACCAGACACCTACAGCAACTGGTACAGGACAACAGTACCTCATCAAGGGGATGCAATGGCTCATACAGATGTCATATGCTGCCCAGGTAAAGTAAATCCAGCTGGACTCAGTGGCATACTGCCTGTTCAGAGGCAATCTGTGCATGCCATATACAGCCATGTCCTACCCAGCAGTAATGAACATGCTGCACCTCAGGCAATCAGAGTCCCATACAGCCACATGCTCAGGAGAGCTGGACCTCAGCACTGACATACATGGACATGCTGGAGGGGCATATTCCTAACCGAGAGGCTCCCTTCACTCTGTAATGAGCTCACACTACAGGTTAGGCAGAGTCCCTCATTGACTCTCTTCCATAGGAATCTGGATGAGTGGATGGAGATCATAGTTGTACCCCAGGTATCACTTCTATGTCACTGTTAGACAGAGGCACAGTATACTAATGTCGGACAAGGGCATAGCAGCATAACTTGTAATTGGGTGGCGAAAGACAAACACATTCTACTAGGCTTACCAATGCCCTAGGGCAAATAGCCTAGTATGAACCTATGAACATGTGTGTACTGCTATAGTACTTCTGCCATATGTTGCATGTGTGTGTGTTGTGGTGGATGCACAGGTAATGGCCGGATATTTCTGCACAGGCGACACATCTGACACACTCTGGGTGTTCATCCCTACATACTGGATGTGTGTTGCCATCCAACCCTGTGATGTGGATACACATTACTCTGCCTGGATATACATATCCGAACAACACCACAAGCACAGTACACTACCTTGCTATGTATGCATGTAATTACACAGTTATTCACTAGTTATGACAGTGATACTATCCATGCAGCCCATTGGTCCAGTGGAAGCCACAACACACACCGCCTGCAGTTTTGCATATGCTTAACACAGACATCCCACATACTGCATGTACTGTGCACACACATATCTAACCCAGAACAACTGCACACCACTTATTAATCCTGTCCAGTGGACTACAGATACAGGCATAATGTATAACAATAGTAGGAGGCTACTGCAGCACAGGGCAGATTCACATGACGGCAAGGCATCTGTGGTCAGCAGTGTTAAGATGCTTCACATTCACCAAATGCACAGATATTGGCAACATTGTTGCAGACAGTTTAGGTGCAGGTACCCCCCCCCATTCTCCTACACATGTGGTATTAGTTATCCCAGATGACTGTAACCTCCCTATCCTCTCACATGTCCAGGTGAGAGCCACCCTCATCATTGCAGAACACATAGCATCACTGTTATGAAATGGTATCCCTGGATGTGTGCTACATTCACCCCTGGAGGACATAGCACCACATGACAGACTGATATTAATCCCTGGCCATACTATGGGATATGTACCTGAACAGTGCCATACATACACAGTGGTCCCACACCAATGAGGAGTAACCTCTACTGACCCTGGTAACTACTGCATCATATGCACAACTGGCCTTGTGTTCTCAGCTATGGACGTTTTAAGTATGGGCAACATGTACAGCAATATTACATATGTATATATTTCAGGACTATGTACACACAACCTATCTCATGGACATACCTATAGATAGTGAGCTATGATACATTTGGAGGTATCACAGTAAACACAGTATTAACCTGCTACTTTGCATTACCTGTGTTTGTGACAGCTGTTGCTGTATCAGTGATGCTGCTTGCTGCTTGCAGTTTTCTGCTGCTGCTGGTTTTGCTGCTGTCAGTCTGTTTATTTTCATATTTCTGTTTCTCTCTCTCTCTCTCTCTCTCTCTCTTTCTCAGGTTTGTGCAATGATTGTATTGCATGTGTGGAGTGTGGGTACTGAATGCTTTTGTAGGTATCTGCATAGGCCCATGTGATGGCCTCTGCACCAATTGTAAGGCAGCATTGGCTAATTGCATACAGCCAGTTGTGTACTGATTGCATGTCTCACTGTGATTTCAGGACAGTGCTATAAAAAGGTATGTGAGATAGGCATTGCCCTTTCAGATTGTAAGGGTGTGGACCATGCTGGTATGCTGTTGGAAAATGTTCTGTGAGTGTGAAGGTTAGTACATCTCTCATGCTTCATGCTGTGTTGTGAATTCAGGTTGCTGCATTTCTCCCACCTGTTCCCTGTAGTGAGTGTGTATGCATACTGACACCCACAACTATATTTATTATGTATTGCTATATATACATATGTGTATATATACATACTGTCATATATGTACATTAGTTGACAATATTGGGTACAAGCTAACAATTTTCAGGGCTGTTTCTGTTAACATACACTAGTATGGGAATCCAGTAACTGGGACAGTGAAGGTCTGTCTGACATGCTTAGGGTAGTACACATACTATATTGCCTTTATCTTCATTCCTACTATTACATGTTCCACTTATTTAGCACTATATTCCTGTATAAGAGTCATGTCTTGCTGGTAGGTCGTACAGACTAGTGTTACAATGGTCTTGTGGTAGGGCCTACTAGTATGCTTGTATTTTGCTTTCAAATTGAGTACAGGGTCTATCAATCAAAGTGCTGGAGGCACCTTCCAGCAGTTAAGGGGTTAGTAGGTCTCACAGGAGTCAGGCTGTGTTGCAGATTCTGGCTGCTGCATTTATCTTCACTGTCTCCTGTAGTGAGTGTGTATGGATACTGACACCTACGACTATATTTCATATGTATTACTATATATATGTATGTGTACATTTACATACCTTCTTATGTGTACATTACCTTACATTATTATGTACAAGCGAACAATTAGTAGGGCTGTTTCTGTTAACACTGAACTAGTGTGGGAATCCAGTAATTTGGCCATTAAAACTCTACCTGAAATGCATTGGGTAGTACACCTCCTATATTGCCTTTATATTGATTCCTACTATTACATGTTATATTTATTTTAGCACTATGCTCTTGTATGGCAGTAATGGCTTAGTGGTAGGTCATGCAGACTAATGTTACCAAGGTCCTGGGTTCGAGGCTGACAGTAGGAATTTAATTTTCTTTCCAGACTTTCAAAATGAGTACAGGACCTGTCAATCAAAGTGCCATAAAGGCACTTTTAAGCACTTAAAACCAGGTCTGTGCTCGTTATGGAGCTCACGCAAGACTGGCAGTGAGCTCCGCTAACTCAAGCGCACACCCGCGCTAATTTCTTTGAAAGAAAAGAAAAGGGGTGACAGGAAAGTGGTGAAAAAGGGGTCACAAAGAGGGTAAGACAGTAGGGAAACAAGCGTGGGATTTGCAGGAGGGATGTAGGTAAGGCCCATAGATGCCCATGTCTTTAGCAGCAAAAGCTGTGCATTTCCATGTATTTTGGTGAGACATTTGAAACCTTCCACCCCTGAGAGAGGTGTCAGGACAACATTAATGTTTGTTGTAGAGCCAATTGTAATTAACAGTTTCAATGTCAAGCAGACATGTGTGCGACATGGACAGCTATGTATGGGGCGTAATTTTTTTGTGGGTACAGAGTGCTTTTTTTTTTTTTTTTTTTCAGGGGAGAGTGGTATGTCAGGTGAAGGAAGTTGGTATAGCTGGGGAGGTAGGTTGGGTAGGTTAACAGACAAGACAGACAAGACGCATACAGGGGCGGTGTATGACACACGTGGGAGGGTTACACAATTGACGGGGACGGAGGTTGGGATATCCAAGACGCATGAGCCCACAGATGGCAACAGTGGAACTGATATCCCCACCCATAGGCAGGTGCCACTGTTCCTTCACAGCCCAGGATGGGGCTGTGCTGGGGGCTGTGTAGGCGGGGCAACGGCCGGGGCCGTTAGCTGTGCCACACGAGCCTCGAGCTGGCGTAGGGGCCCAAGAATGGAATCTTGGGTCTCCCTTCGCACCACAGACCGGACACCTTGGAGGGTGAGTGGACGAACTCCTCCGGCCACGCTTGCAGAGGGGGGACGGGCCCCATCCCCTGCAGCGCTTCCACCTGAAGGTGGCACAGGGCCACTGGAGGAGGGTCCGGCCTGGGCACTAGTGCCAGGTGCAGTCGCCAGCTGAGGTGGGAGAGGTGGGTCTGCTGGGACCTGCCTTCCCAAGCATTCTAGGTTTGTGAGTAGTTATGTTAGTTTGGGTTAGTGGCATATTATTCCATTCAGATTAGTTGTAACAGCATGCATTGGTATTCCCATTAAACAAACACCCAGATATTAACACCATTGAACAAGGGGCATATCAATATCACATGCATTATTTGAACGGAAATACACAATCAAACAACATGCAGGGTTGATTAATGGCAACAGGCCATCAGATTTGCAGGTATGAACAGGGCACATGCACGAACAGACATGCATATATTTTTGAAACGGACAAATGTCCATGGTTAATGAAATGTTCACATACCAATATTTATTGGGTGTTGTTATATGGAAGTATAGGGTTGGGTGGAGATAGAAAGTGATGACACATTCATAAGTTACACATTGATATACATTTGTAATAGGTACACAATTAAATTGAGGCTGATGTTTCAAAATGATTTTTATTTGACTATCATGCTACACCTGTTACAAATACATCACTATCCTACTTATTTTTAATTTGATCAGATGCATCATCCTGCTACACTTTGATGACAGGACAGGGGACAACTATGGCTGTTTAGTCTGTCAGATAATCATTCATTCTATCTGCAAATTGTTTACTGTTATCACCATATACAGATTTTGGCCTTGACATTCCAGATTCAGACACACTGAAATCAGTTTGGGATGTTAATTTGTACTTCACACATGCATTTAGTTCTGCGGAAACACACTGGGGCTAATATATTCAGGGGTTATTACTACTTTATTTATTCATACATGACCCTTTCTGTCACTCTCACTCATCCTGCAACTTCACAGTTCAGGTTGGTACTTCTAGGCTTTGTTCACATATTAGACCTGTGGTGATTCAAACACTTTCCAACAGCCTCACTTCTGTCATGATTCAGCATTTCAACAGGGGATAAATCACACATGTGACTACCTCAGATTCTGAAGCTGTACTCTGGAGACTACTGCAGGTTATACTACATTTAATTAATGGTAGGACATCTGTATTACAGCACTATTTATTTCTATAAATTATTTTTCCAGTCACACTTGCATACTGATGAACTTGTTGCAGCCATACCTGCAAACTTTCAATTCTTGTTTGCACATTAGATTACTTTTAATCAATACACTGCAGTATTCTGATACATGCTACACTATAATATTTATTTACAAGTACTAGATGGGGTTACTAACCTGCATGGTGGTGCAGCCGCGCCAGTCTACGGTCATGCGTCTCACGGTTCACAGAGCGGGACACCTGCAGCTGTGATACAAAGGAAGTAATATTGGACTACACATCTCCATGGTATCAGCTAGTTGAAATCCTTACATACATGAGTAAAATGTAACTTACTCAGTAGTGGGGCGTTGGGCATATCCCGGGCCTCCTGGATCCATTGGGTCAACTGGTCTAGTTTACGCCGCTTCAGGTCCACATGGTTGTGACGGACCTGCTCACCAGTGCTTGGAATGCCAGTAGCACTGGTCAGATCACGAGCCAACTGGTCCCATGCCTCTGCCCTGTACGCTCCCCATGAGACCTGGCCCTGCATGAGTTGGGCCTCGTGATGATGGACAAGGAGCCAGACCATGTATCTGGACTCCTCAATGCCCCAACACTGTGCTTGAAAGCAATGTCCCTCACCTACTCCACTCATTCTGACTGCAGGTCTGTTCTACAATCGGTTATGGTGTGTATTCCCGCCTATGGGGCTTATATATGCTGCTTTTCCCGCACATTTCTCTGATTGGCCGTTTTGGAATTGTATCTACTTCACTGAAAATGCTTTATCATGCTCCATTCTGTATTTTATCCCATATATATGCTATTTCTGCATTTCTAGGTATTGCTGTCATGGCTTAGTAGTTTAGTACCTTGACTCTAGTGCATGGTATCCTGGGTTCAAATCTAACCACTGATTTTTAATTTTCCTGACAGAAATGAGTTGAGGACCTGTCAATCAAACATGCCATAAGCACTTTTAAGCACTTAAAAGCAGGTCTGCGCTTGTTTGCGCGGAGGTAACGCATGTGCACTGGCAGTTAGCTTGTGGGAGCGGCGCGCAAACGGTGTGCGCTGGGATAAACCTTAATTGGCTAGAGACACACATGTTAAGCTAAGCACAGCTAGTTGCAAACAGTATCAGCCTGTTAAACTGGTGCTTAGCAACGGGCATACCAATTGCAGCTTTTTAAACACTACGCAGCTACGGGCACTGTGTCTCACAGCAGCTTAGCTATCGGTACATTTCTAATTATTTTTATTATTGTATTACTTCAATATGTATGCTCCATTTCATTCCATTTTACAAAAGGGTATACTTTTACATTTGGACAATACTGTCAGGGGCTTTTTTAGTGCTTATTTACAAAAAAAAAAGGCTGTTGTGTGGGCTCGAACCCTGCATGTCTACTCTTAAGCTGGCAACTCTGCCGCTAAGCTATTTCTTCTTGGCTTACTTTGCATATGTAGTTCTCATATCCTTTTCCACTGATTGCTAACTGCAGTTGCGCTAGTAGCACACCCGCGCACATGAGCGCACACAGTAGCACACATTTACGGGGGTTAAAAAAAGTAAAACAGTTTTTATTTTCATTTTATAGCCTCTGTTCACTTTGTACACTAATGGTCTGTGGGGGAATGTGTTGTGTAGTGTGTTTGTTTACATTTCCATGGCCTCTCTCGTGGCTGTTTACTTTCAGCCATTATACACTTACGGGGGCGTGTCCGCATGCAGGGCTTAGCCTACGGACACGCCCCCTACTCTCTTACACAGACCGTGTAAGAGTTACAGTGTGATTCAGCATGCCTCATGCACCTCATGCATATGCATGACATGCTGACATCACACCGTTTAACTGCAGCCTCCGTGTAAGAGTTATAACTCTTACACGGAGGCTTCCTGAATCTGGCCCAATGTTTGTGTATAATGCCTTGATATCCACACAGGCCATATAAAAATCACTCTGCCACTTTAAACCTCCCACAACTTCACAGAAATCCTTAGTGTTCCTAATGTGAGAAGGAATTCTAGATAGATGCATTTTCAAGTGACCATCTAAAAACATGCCTACATTTTGTAAATAGGCACTCACCCCTATGGGTCTGCTTGGGGGTTTCATCAAATCCTTATGAATTTTAGGTATTACAAAGAATTTGGCATCCCTAGGGTGTTTAATATACATTTTTTTAATATCCGAAGAAACACAAAAGCCCAAACTCTCACCTATCTCCAATAATTCCAACAATAGGCAATTGTATTCCAGTAAAGGACTGGTAAAACGTTTTTGATAGGTCTTCCTGTCTGACAATAATTCCCTCGCCTTTCTGTTATAACCACCCCTGGACATAACCATCCAACTGCCCCCCTTATCAGCTTGAGTAAACACATATTTATTGTTAGCTCTATGAAGTTTATTAAGAGCTAACCATTCATTCTTGTTCAAATTAAAACTTTTTACTTTCCTTATGAACTTCAAACACACAACCTCCACTTGCTTGCATAAAACAGTTTCAAAACTGTTCACCACAGTTGAAGATTTTTGGGGGGTAAAGGTGCTTATGAGGAGAACCTTGGGTTCAAACTACCTAGCATAACCAGTTATAAAAACACTTAGAGAACTGTTACAATCCTCTTCAAACTCATCATTGGAAGACATTTCATCCCATAAATTAATGTCCCATAATGCATTTTCATGAATAGATAACTCAAGAAGAGACTCCTCCCCTTCAGGAACATTTACATTATTTTCAACACTTCCTTATTCATAAAAAAAGATTTTTAAATGCAATTTCCTACAAAATCATTTAATCTCCAAAAGGAGGTCTGCCACCAAAAGAAAACGAATAGGAACAAACATTGTCCTTCTAAGAATACTTTTTGAGCATCTTTACTTATCACTAAATCAGAAAGATTTGCAACATTTAAACCCTCAGAGACATGAGTACGATACGCACCATTATGTGTCCACAACAAACGTTCCAAAGTCTGGAAGCATCCAAACTCCCAGAAAGGGAGCCTAATTCTTCTTTCCCCTTCCCTGGGTCTTTCACCCTCGCCTTTTTCCCTGCATAGGACTGGATTATTTTTTCATAGCTACATACCCCACTTGTTGTCCAGCCTCAGCATTTAGATTCTCAAAAGAAACACTCTATCGGCTACTGCTGTTTCGGTGGAGGAAATGGAAGAGTCTCGCCATAAGCGTGCACTGGCTTGGCCACATCCCTTCCTTGGCTTCTGTTGCAATAAAAAAAAATAAAATTATTTTTGTAATCGTTGATATCATGAGCGAGTTTCTTCTTCTTCCTCTCAATGACATCCACCTCCACCTTTGCCACATGAGCCTTAATGTCCTTGATTTTACTGGAAACACCAACTCAGATGTTTCCTTAATAAGAGACTTACAGCTGTAGAATATTGTTTTGTACTTTGTCGTCTGCTCTCTTATTCCTTCTAACAAGTATTTTCAGTCAGCCGTACACTGTAAGGAAACATCCTTCCATTCATTGAAGAGATCTGCTTCT
This sequence comes from Protopterus annectens, assembly GCF_019279795.1. NCBI lineage: Eukaryota > Metazoa > Chordata > Ceratodontiformes > Protopteridae > Protopterus > Protopterus annectens. The sequence goes on along the minus strand of NC_056729.1, from coordinate 1,814,865,363 downwards.
TCTTCTGACAAGTCAAACACTGGCAAACAATCGATTCTTAAGCCACTAGGTGTGATATTAAAGCTAATGTACTTCTCCAATAGCTTAATATCATAAAATAAAGTAATTTATTTAACCAAAAGTCTCTCCAAATGTTCATATTTAGTGGAGGAAACATTATCATTACTCAGGGACCACAGGTCACTTGAAGCAAATTTATCTTCCCTTTTTTTCCATAAATCCATGAATGTAAACTTATCTTAGTCCACTTTTGTGCAGAACCCTCCAGGAACCACTGAAGCTCCTTCCAGCGATATGGAATATAAATAACAAACTTTAAAAAACAAACAGAGCCTCTGCAATTCAACTGAAAAATGTTTTACTGGTGTTTTTGGATATTTTACATATCGATTGACAGCAACTTGATTGTGGGGAATTAAGGGAACACTCAGATTGCATAATTATGTGTCATGTAGTAATTGATTCAATATAAAAGTCACTGCTTTGTGGTGTGTAAATTATTCCCTGAAGGCATCAGCTGAGGTACCAAAAACACCAGTAAAACTTTTTGCAGTTGAATTGCAGAGGCTCTGTTTGTTTTTTAAGGTTTTCAAATTTGTTGTTCATTGTGTATATTCTATGCATGGACTCATAGCTAAACACCTACAGTCAAAACTTTCCAGAAGAAGGTTTACAATATAATCAGAAGAGCCTCCCAAAGGAAACAACAAATCTAGGCTACGTATCTTGCCCTTCTGTAACCTGACACCATCTGACTTCCTCTGAGAATTCCCTAACCTTCCTTCCTCCTCAGCCATGCACACAACTATAACACAAACTGAGACTAATTCCCCTGAATTAATTCTGTCCATCTACTTCTCTAAAATTACTACTAAGCAAATTTTACAGGTGCTTCAACAAACATCACTTAACTCTCCACCTGGTCCAGACAATATTTGCCTTTGGTTTCGTTATTGCTGGATGAATTACATCACCACCAAAATAAAGGACACTTATAACCACTGCCTCTTAACCAAACACAGTGCCACCTATCAGAAGTCCTTTGTCAGATGCATACCTGAAGAATCAAAGCCCACTTCCTCCTTTCAGTTTAATTATATGTCCAAACTAACTATTTTGGGCAAAATTCTAGAAAAAGATATCCACAACAAACTTACCTTTTATGTACAAATATCACTTGCTCTCCAGCAACCATAAATTCAGTGAATCCATACTGTTATTAAAACAATAGATGGTCATCTATAGTTGTAATCCTTTTTCTTAAAACCATTGACATGCAACTTCAAAAAAGTATTTACTTGTACAACTGTATCATCTAAAGAAAAAAAAAACTGCTGCTCAAACCAAAGTATTTTTTCAGGTGTTTGGGTTTGTGTCTAAGGATAGCCTTTTTAGTGGTGATCCTCAGAGTTGTGTAATTGTCACATTTGTTAAGTGGTGGTCCTCAGAGCTGTGTAATTGTCACATCTGTTGGAAGTGGAGTGTTTCTAAATGTTTCAGGCTTTAGTATTCATCGTTTAACTCTAAGGAATGAAGCACAGCAAAAAGTGGAAAAGACCCCCACAGTTGAGAACTGCACCTCCTTTATAGTCTTGCATAACCTAGGCAAGAAATCTATCAGAAAGCACAAAATATACACCAAACAAAGAAGCAAACCACCCTCTTACATTCTCCCAGCTTTGGAATGAAGAAAAAACTTCCTCATGATATGGTGCAGTAAAACTTTCTCCAGAAGTTTTTCTTAAAGAATTTAGAAATCCCCCATCAGTAATCTCCAAACCTCCCACAGATCTTGCATTGCCCACCCACCACCATTCACCCCCCTCTTTAGCTTGAAATGCATACCTCTTAAAGAAGTCTCTATTCTACTTGAAAATATTTCCACTGGCACCCCTCATGGATGTGACAACATAACTCCCTGGTTCATGCATCACTGCAGAGAACATCTATGTCTTCCTCTCACACACATATCACTGACACCCCTCCTGGATGTGACAACATAACCCCCTGGTTCATATATCACTGCAGATAACATCTGTCTACCTCTCACACACATATCACTGACACCCCGCCTGGATTTGACAACATAACCCCCTGGTTCATACATCACTGCAGAGAACATCTATGTCTTCCTCTCACCCACATATCACTGACACCCCTCCAGGATGTGACAACATAACCCCCTGGTTCATACATCACTGCAGAGAACATCTATGTCTTCCTCTCACACACATATCACTGACACCCCTCCTGGATGTGACAACATAACCCCCTGGTTCATACATCACTGCAGAAAACATCTATGTCTTCCTCTTACACACATATCACTGACACCCCTCCTGGATGTGACAACATAACCCCCTGTTTCATACATCACTGCAGAGAACATCTATGTCTTCCTCTCACACACATATCACTGACACCCCTCCTGGATGTGACAACATAACCCCCAGCTCATACATCACTGCAGAGAACATCTATGTCTTCCTCTCACACACATATCACTGACACACCTCTTGGATGTGACAACATAACCCCCTGGTTCATACATTACTGCAGAGAACATCTATGTCTTCCTCTCACACACATATCACTGACACCCCTCCTGGATGTGACAACATAACCCCCTGGTTCATACATCACTGCAGAGAACATCTATGTCTTCCTCTCACACACATATCACTGACACCCCTCCTGAATGTGACAACATAACCCCCAGTTCATGCATCACTGCAGAGAACATCTATGTCTTCCTCTCACACACATCACTGACACCCCTCCTGGAGGTGACAACATAACCCCATGGTTCATACATCACTGCAGAGAATATCTATGTCTTCCTCTTACACACACATATCACTGACACCCCTCCTGGATGTGACAACATAACCCCCTAGTTCATACATCACCACAGAGAACATCTATGTCTTCCTCTCACACACATATCACTGACACCCCTCCTGGATGTGACAACATAACTCCCTGGTTCATGCATCACTGCAGAGAACATCTATGTCTTCCTCTCACACACATATCACTGACACCCCTCCTGGATGTGACAACATAACTCCCTGGTTCATACATCATTGCAGAGAACATCTATGTCTTCCTCTCACACACATATCACTGACACCCCTCCTGGATGTGACAACATAACCCCCTGGTTCATACATCACTGCAGAGAACATCTATGTCTTCCTCTCACACACATATCACTGACACCCCCTCCTGGATGTGACAACATACCCCCTGGTTCATACATCACTGCAGAGAACATCTATGTTTTCCTCCCACACACATACCACTGACACCTCTCCTGGATGTGACAACATAACCCCCTGGTTCATACATCACTGCAGAGAACATCTATGTCTTCCTCTCACACACATATCACTGACACCCCTCCTGGATGTGACAACATAACCCCCTGGTTCATACATCACTGCAGAGAACATCTATGTCTTCCTCTCACGCACATATTACTGACACCCCTCCTGGATGTGACAACATATCCCCTGGTTCATACATCACTGCAGAGAACATCTATGTCTTCCTCTCACACACAAATACAAAATATGTCACTTCCTGTCTATGTCTTCCTCTCACACACATATCACTGACACCCCTCCTGGATGTGACAACATAACCCCCTGGTTCATACATCACTGCAGAGAACATCTATGTCTTCCTCTCACACACAAATACAAAATATGTCACTTCCTGTCTATGTCTTCCTCTCACACACATATCACTGACACCCCTCCTGGATGTGACAACATAACCCCCTGGTTTATACATCACTGCAGAGAACATCTATGTCTTCCTCTCACACACATATCACTGACACCCCTCATGGATGTGACAACATACCCCCTGGTTCAAACATCACTGCAGAGAACATCTATGTCTTCCTCTCACACACATATCACTGACACCCCTCCTGGATGTGACAACATAACCCCCAGTTCATACATCACTGCAGAGAACATCTATGTCTTCCTCTCACACACATATCACTGACACCCCTCCTGGATGTGACAACATAACCCCCTGGTTCATACATCACTGCAGGGAACATCTATGTCTTCCTCTCACACACAAATACAAAATCTGTCACTTCCTGTCTAACTCCCTTTGGAATAAACATCACTGCCTCACTGTATGAATGGTTAAGTAGCTTACAGTACAGGCAAGAGCCAGTCTTCTTCTTCTTGGTTCCCTACTTTAAAATTACTTAAACAAAACACCCCCTCCTTTCTCACTTTAAGGCCTATTGCAGTAACTCCAACCAATGACCTCAGAACCCAAGTCAGAGGTGTCCTGTTTCTACAGCCCATTTCTTTCGGACAACATTCTAGTTTCAATAACTTCTCATTCCTTGCCCAAACACTATGGTGGTCACTTCCACCCCTCTTTGTTTAGACCTCATTTCAAGTTCTATCTAAAAAAATATGAATACAACTGTTTGAATAAAGGTTGCATAACTCAATAACGTCCACAGTGTTAGGACCCCAGTAATAATTCCCCTTGCACTTACTTTCTACTTACTCACACATTCTCAGCTGTGTGCAGACCTAGATGAGTAGACAGTACCCAGACTGCTGTGTCATACTTCTTACTGGGGGGCAATGACCCCAGGGGGCCCTTTTAAGCCTAGTCATGCATCCCAAATGTGTCTGACAAGTTTGATACCCCGGGGTTATTTTAAGGGGACTATGTAGGCTTGGATGTGGGTGGTCAAGCATTTACAGGTTGACTCTCTCTTTTACAGACTTACATGCCAGACCAAGGGTAAATTTCCTATTTCCCATCCACTCATCCACATTATGCTTGAATACTGTTAGAGAAGAATGCTGCTTCATGTGGATGAAGCCTCCTCTAGAGAAGGGGTATTCTCTGATACACATACCTGACCCTCACTTGCTTATAAGTTGAACAATATAGAATGGGTTCATTAGACACATGTTAGTTGAAACCCAGGTTACCATCTGCATACACCTCTAAATCCCTGACTATTGAGTCTGCCCTTAGGTGTGTGTTATCAGTGACATAATTTTCTGGGGTAGCTAACTTCCAAAAGGGCAGTGTTATGCATTTCTTGACATTGACTTTTAAACTGTAGCTCTGGCACCAGTCATCTGTCTGTGTTAGCCCTTCCTGGAGTATATTATTGTCTTGCAGGGATTCTATGACAGTTACTACTTTGCAATCATCTGAAAACTTGGTCAGCCAGAGGCCCTTGACCGTGGCCTTGATTCCAGTAAGTAGATGCCAAAAAGGAGCAGACCAAGGACAGAACCACGAGGGGAGGGACTCAACTAGTGACTGGCTTCTTTATGGAGGTGGATTTCCCTATCCTAACTTCTTGGGTCCTTTCCGAGAGATAGCTGGTTATCCAGTGCATAACATGGGGGTTTATGGCTAATTCCATGAGTCTGTGGACACTGCCCAAGTGGGCTATTGTAACGAAGACCTTAACTGGGTCAAGATAAGCAGTATACACTGTTTTGGCCTCATTTATTGCCTTGGTGACCTTCTTAAAGAAGTCCACCAGGTTGAGTAGGCTTGATCTTTCCTTGATGAAACCAAACTGGGTTGGATCAAGCATTTGAAGGTTTCCTATGTCAGTATTAATCATTCCTATAATAATTCTTTCAATTGCTTTTCATAGGAGTTCAGTCAGACTTATGGGTCTGTAGTTATGAAGGTGTGTTAATGGCCCACTTTTCTTCAGAGGGATGACCATTTCATTTCTCCATGCTCTTAGAATGAAACTTATCTTGAGGCTATGGTTAAACAGTAATTACAGCAGGCCTGAGAGGACATGTTTCATGCTATTTACCAAACTCATAAAATAAATTCCTATGGAACAAAGGATGATTTGCTGTTAAATAAAGTCATAGTGGAGAATTGTAAAAAGGGGAAGAATCTAAGTATGGCATGGATAGAATACAAAAAAAGCATTTGACAGTATCCAACATTCATGGATAAAAGAATGCTTAAAAATGTATAAGATACACCCTGCACTGATAAACTGCATCACAGCAGCCATGAAACAGTGACAAACCACTTTGCAGTTAAGCCATGACAAAGGACAAATTATTATTCCAGTGATAAAAATTCAAAGGGGGATATTCCAGAGTGACTCTCTGTCACCACTGCTTTTTTGCCTTGCACTTAACCCATTAAGCTGTCTGCTTAACAGATTACGTCATGACTGTAATTTGGCTCCCAGAAAGCAACGAAGTGTAAAGATTTGTTATCTTCTCTTTGTAGATGGTTTACAACTGTACAGCACATCAGATGAGGAACTGAAAGGACACCTGCAAGTAGTCAAAACTTTTTCAGGTGATATAAGAATTTCATTTGGTGTTAATGAATGTACAAAAGCGGCCTTTAAAGCAGGAAAGCTGCAGCACCAAGAAAACATCAGTTTAGGACAAGAATGTGATATAAAAGAACACAAGCAAGAGGGGGTGCATAAATACTTGGGAAATGATGAAGGATCAACAGTAAAACATGAACAAATGTGAATAAAGCTTAGTAAGGAATATTTTAGTAGACAAAATTAATACTGAAAATAGCGTTGACATCTAGAACAAAGTTCAACCTATAAACCTATTTGCTCTTCCTGTCCAGTTTTGGAGTGATTGACTGGCCCCAAAACATGTTGGATAGATTAGATAGGAAAACAAGAAGGATGCTTCATGCTCATCAAATGATTTATAAAAATCAGTGCATACCAAGATTATATATTCCCCATTCCAAAGGAGGCATGGGTCTCCTTGAAATTGATTACATGTATAGATCTGCAATCATGGGACTGCATACATACCTGCTAACCTCAAAAGACCCAAACATAGTGAAAGTTTTGAAACATGAGGAGAATAAATCTAGGATGACTTCCCTTCTAAGTGTAGCAGAAATATATCGGTGTCAGACAGGAATGGAAATCAAACTAGAAATAGATAACAGTCAGGCAGCAACTGAATGTGCCAAAAAACAAAAGAAGGAATATAAGGTGAAGGATCAGATGAGAAGGCAAGAAATGTGGAAGTTGCATAAATATAGTTGCAAGTATAGAAAACTTCTGGAACAACCTCATGTTGATCAGGATTGAATGCAGGAATGGTTAAGGACAGGAAAATTCAAACCAAAAGACAAAGGTTAATATTGGGGGGCCAAGCTAGTGGACTACATACAAAGTCCATTAAACATGTGGGAGAAACAGAGAAAGGTACATTTTGTAAAACAGAATTGGAAACACTTGCACACCCACACCTTGTGGCTTGTGACATACTAGTGGCAGAAGGACTGTATACTGAAAGGCATAATAATGTGACAAGACTGTTGTACTGGGGATTGTGCAAACATTATAATATTGAAGTAGTTAAAAAACACTGGAAACATGAGCCAAAAAGCATCATAGAAAATGAAGTCTACATCAAATGGGATCACCCATTACCAACAGTTCAAAAATAGATGCAAGAAAACCAGATATAGTGGTCCATGAAAAGAAGACAAAAGTAGCATTGATCATTGAAAGTGCTACACCCAGTGACTACAGTGTGTTGCATACAGAGAGACACAAAGTCATAAAAATATCTGGATTTGGAGGCAGAAACAAGAGCAATGTGGAAGAAAGACACCCAGACAGTTCCAGTAGTAGTAGGAGCAATGGGTCTTATAAAAAAGAATTTACAATCATATTTAGATATCTTACCAATACATGTAACTCCATATGAACTCCAGAAGGAGTCATTACTGGGCACATTGTGGGTGCTCTAAAAGAGCACTTCTGGCTAACATCAAAGATTGAGACAATACTAATTTCATGAACTTTAATCATATTTTGACTTAGGAATGGGGTCCATTCTCATCATGGTATTAGAAACCCAAATGACCTGGAGAAATTAGACAGAGTCATCCTAGGATATTCAGAGGACTCAGTGATGCAGTGTCTTGGCCTTGGAGAGTGTATTTAGAACCTGCTCCCTAGTGATAGTTGGTGGTGTTATGATTGACATTATTTCATAGAGGGGGTGGCCAGGGTGAAGGGAGGGGTAAAATTAGAGCTGAATTTCTTAGCCAGTACATTTGCTATGTCTTCTGGCTCCATTTACAATTAGTTTTTCACACTGCTGTGTACTACCTTTGAGGTTGTGGACATAGCTAAAGAAAGCCTTATGGTTGTCCTTGACCTGAGAGGCTATTTTTACCTTAAAATTGGGTTTGGTAGACCTCATTTGCCATATGAGTTGTTTGTTTAGATTAATGAGACAGTTTATATCTTGATGGGTGTTGCACTTCCTAATTTTTGCTATGACTTTCTTTTTGTTGTACAACCAGTTGGTTTGGATTCTACCAAGGTATTATTTTATAAGTTTGCGCTGGGCACAGCTGTATCTGTACATCTATTAGCATGACTATACAGGGTATCTGTGAACAATTCTGCACAGGCAGCTGTGTTTCCAGGATTTGATGGGGGGGGGGGGCTTGACATTTTGTCATGTTATCACTTAATAACAGAAAGTTTGCCTTAGAATTGTTTCTAAATGTTACAGGTTTAACTGGCATCTGTGGCCTCTATTAGCATGATTGTACAGAGCTTCTGTGAACAATTCTGCATAGGCAGCTGTTTTCTCAGGATTTGGGGGGGGGGGGGCTTAAAATGTTGTCATGTTATCACTTAATAACAGAAAGTTTGCCTTAGTATAGTTCCTAAATGTTGTGGGTTTAACTGGCATCTGTGGCCTCTATTAGCATGATTGTACAGAGCTTCTGTGAACAATTCTGCATAGGCAGCTGTATTCTCAGGATTTGGGGGGCCTGAAATGTTGCCATGTTATCACTTAATAACAGAAAGTTTGCCTTAGAATAGTTCCTAAATTTTGCAGGTTTAACTGGCATCTGTTGCGTCTACTAGCATGATTGTACAGAGTTTCTGTGAACAATTCTGCATAGGCAGCTGTGTTCCCAGGATTTGGGGGGGTTAAAATGTTGCCATATTATCACTTAATAAAGAGAAAGTTTGCCTTAGAATAGTTCCTAAATGTTACAGGTTTAACTGGAGTCTGTGGTTTGATTTTTTATTTAAAAGGAAACAAATTTATGGTCAGACCTTCCCAGAAAAAACATTACATGGGGGGAGTGCAGCATTCTCCCATGTTTGTGAATACCAGGTTCAGAATATTTGTACCCCTAGTGGGTGTGTGGACTGTCTAGTTCAGGGTGTTTGTGTGTATTTTCAAAGTCAAGGAATCACTGTGCCTACATGTTTGGAGTAATGTATGATTGCCAGTTTGTAGTTGGGGTAGTTAATGTTGCCCATGAATATGGTAATTTGTTAAATTGTGAGTGTTTCAGTAAGTTTCTTGAGTCATAGAGGGTGACCAGTGGCTTGCAAGGATATGATATGACGTTGCCAATGGTTATTTGGACATGGAGAAGCTCAAGCACACTGTTCTGTTCTGTTTGATCAGCCTTGAGCTGAGTTTGTTATTGATATAAACTGAGACACCTTCATGTTTAGTCCCTGCCTGTGTAGTAGCTGGTCTAAATGTGCAGAAGGCACTGTAACCCTGCATTGCAGGGGTGCACTCCATGGGTTTAAATTACACCTCAGTATCTCCACAGATGTTTGCATTCTCCAGGATTAAGAGAGCTTGGATAGAATGGACTTTCTTGTTTAGGCTCTTGGCATTGAGCAGTAACACCTTTAAAGTCACTTAGCTTAGATTTGCTATGTCAGAAGATTTGTCAGTTTGGCATTGCCTAAAAAAAGGCACAATGGTGGAGGACAATGTTTTAGCCAATATTCGAAAACGTAGAGGGAACAGGTGGAGACCATCCTTGGCATAGCAACATTGTCTGATAACCGTATCTTTCCATGTTGACAAATATTGAACCTCCTTGGAATGGCACCAGAAACCAAGCTGATTATTGAAGTCAGTCATCTTTTGTTCATATTGTGGCATAATCCTTGGTGAAGGTAGAATGCTGCTCAGTGCTAGACTCATACCAGCCTGGGACTCATAATCTAAGGCTTCTATAATGTCTCACTTCATATCGTCCAGGAAGGTACATCTCAGGTCATTTATGTCCACACGGACTGTGACTGAGTCATACTGGTACTTGTACAATGACCATGTGTGTGGTCTGGCATCTACTGGCCCCTGATAGACAACTGGCTGCGATTTTCTCCTTACTCAGTTTGGTTAGTAGAACATCTGTATGTTTCTCACAATGCAGGCTCCTTTGTCTCTCCTATTGGGTTGTGAAGTGGTTTGTCTTATGGGCTTTAATGTCGGGGCTCCGCGGGATGCATGTGTTGTGGTGGGTGTGGTTTTTTTGGTAGAGTCCCTCTAGGGTTGCTGAAGATATTTGTTGTAAGTCCAATGTCTAGGAGGTCTTTGGGTCTAGTAAGATGACTTTTAAATGCCTCAGCAAATGTGGGTCTATGGTCTCAGCCATACTGTGTGTGGTGGGAACAGTGTGCATTTCTTACAACCTGTTTGGTATTATGAGTGCTTGTATGTGAGCCCTTTGCTTCCAGTGACATTGTGTAACTACATCTCTCACATACATTATCAGTTTGTTTAAAAATAAGATGGCTGTCAGTAAACATAAGGCAGTTGCAACATTGCCTCAGGCTACCCATATCCAACAAGCTGACTGAGGAGACAACAGTAAAGTCCATGTCTATTGTTAAAAGCCTCTTTAGGTTATCAGTAAGGTGTTGCAGGAGTACAGCGTAGTAACAGGAGTATCTGCACCACAACAGATGGGGCAGTACTTGCCCCACACAAACTAGTTGGTCTTTGTGTAACTGAGTAAAAGGGAAGTGTGAAGGGTGTGAAGGGTAGTTGGGTGCCCGTGTCTATAAAGGGCACGGCTGACACCTGCTGCTTGTACTCAAGCTTCACTCTAATGTGATGCCTTTACAGAGCCTCAAAACTATCAGTAAACAAGGAAAATGGCCCTTGGCCAGTCACAACTAGCACAGTCTATATTTTCTGAAGAGGTATACAGCACAGAATTCAACCAGGCTAACCGCCACTGCCCTGAGAGCAGCACTAACCCTTCCAGGCTCTGAAATCACAAAATAGACTTGAAGTACAAGCAATAACTGGCATAAACCATAAAACTGCCTAAAGTGCAGGAAATGATTAAATTCAACAAACAGCAAACAGCAAGAAGGCAAGAGTGCAGAAAATACATTTTGAAATGCAGTAGTAAATGTACAGCATTCTAAAATGATTTAGAGTGTGAAAACTTCACAACTAATGCACATTAATAAGAGTAATACTCATATTCAGCTTGAAAAAGTAAAATTTAGGAATACAAAGTACTTATCCAGTGACGGGTGGCACAAGATTCACTCCAAAGTCTCCATGGTTAGTGTCCCAAAACAACTGGTAATCTGCAGCAGATATCAACACATAAAATGACACAGACTGCAACACCATCAATCAGTAACTCGGCCAGGCAATCAGACAATAAGTCAGTAACTAACTAAATGCATTTATATTCAAAAAAATAATAAAAGAGAAATGGAATGAACTGCAAGAATATTTCTGTAGTGTAATCAATTGGCATATTCATCTCTTAATTGAAAGGTTGGTGGTTCAAGCCCACCCAGGAATGGTAGCACTCTTCTTGAGTCGGGTTAGTGTAGAGGCCTCAGGTAATGAGCTGTTATGGACTGCTTTCCACAGTTACTTAACCAGACTGTACTTTGAGGCAATTGGGAAACTTGGCTAGGCTTCCCAGTGTTCTCCTTGACTGGAGGCCTAGTAGCAACCTATTAACTGAAAAACAAGTTATTAAAACAGTAGCTGTTATTTAAACTCATCACAGCTGTGTATATAAATAATTTTGTCTGGTAGTTGATGAAAAGGATTAAGGCTGTGAACTGTTAACAAGCTGTTTCCTGTGGAACAGGGTTTGATTCCCTCGGTCTTCCTCTGCATACTGTGTGACCTAGAGCAAGTATCTTAACCAGACAATGCTGTGAAGCAACTGGGAATTAGGGCCACGTGCATTAACAATTTCCTGAACTCCATGCCTAGTAACTACCTACAATCCTGTAATATTCCTAGTAAAATGTAATGCTTGACATGCACTGTTATAACAGCTATAATACTACCATCATTATCTACAATGTGCTTAGCATACCCTGTCATGCCACAGCTATAATACTACCATCATTACCTACAATGTGCTTAGCATGCACTGTCGTGGCACAGCTATAATGCTACCATCATAATTTACAATGTGCTTAGCATACACTGTCATGACACAGCTATAATACTACCATCATAATTTACAATGTGCTTAGCATACACTGTCATGACACAGCTATAATACTACCATCATAATTTACAATGTGCTTAGCATACACTGTCATGACACAGCTATAATACTACCATCATAATTTACAATGTGCTTAGCATACACTGTCATAACACAGCTATAATACTACCATAATCACCTACAATGTGCTTAGCATGCACTGTCGTGACACAGCTATAATACTACCATCATCACCTACAATGTGCTTAGCATACACTGTCATGCCACAGCTATAATACTACCATCATAATTTACAATGTGCTTAGCATACACTGTCATGACACAGCTATAATACTACCATCATAATTTACAATGTGCTTAGCATACACTGTCATGACACAGCTATAATACTACCATCATAATTTACAATGTGCTTAGCATACACTGTCATAACACAGCTATAATACTACCATCATCACCTACAATGTGCTTAGCATGCACTGTCGTGACACAGCTATAATACTACCATCATCACCTACAATGTGCTTAGCATACACTGTCATGCCACAGCTATAATACTACCATCATAATTTACAATGTGCTTAGCATACACTGTCATGCCACAGCTATAATACTACCATCATAATTTACAATGTGCTTAGCATACACTGTCATGACACAGCTATAATACTACCATCATCACCTACAATGTGCTTAGCATACACGGTTGTGACACAGCTATAATACTACCATCATCACCTACAATGTGCTTAGCATACACCGCCATGACACAGCTATAATACTACCATCATCACCTACAATGTGCTTAGCATACACCGCCATGACACAGCTATAATACTACCATCATCACCTACAATGTGCTTAGCATACACCGCCATGACACAGCTATAATACTTACCATCATCACCTACAATGTGCTTAGCATACACTGTCATGACACAGCTATAATACTACCATCATCACCTACAATGTGCTTAGCATACACTGTCATGACACAGCTATAATACTACCATCATCACCTACAATGTGCTTAGCATACACCGCCATGACACAGCTATAATACTACCATCGCTATCTACAATGTGCTTAGCATACACTGTCATAACACAGGTATAATACCACCATCATTATCTACAATGTGCTTAGCATACACTGTCATAACACAGGTATAATACTACCATCATCACCTACAATGTGCTTAGCATACACTGTCATAACACAGGTATAATACCACCATCATTATCTACAATGGGTGATTATTCTTAAGAAGAAGAAAACTAGGTTATATAAATCACTGTAATAATAGACTTTGTTTGGGTTAAACATTGACTGGATTACTGCTGGAATTAAATGTATTCATTCGATTTAATGAGTTTCCTGGCAAGATAGAAGCTCCATCTGCAAAATTACATACACTTTTGGTGACTCCCTGCTAATGAGGAAATTAATCTCTTGTTTGTCTGTGGGTTGCTTAAACTGATAGAGATATTTTCTTTTTTATCTGTTCCATTTTGTTTTCTGTTTTGAGAAATCTTTTTGACGTGATGTTTTTGTTCTATGGCAGATAGACACTTAAGTTACCCAGGCTGCACATTTCACATTTGTTAATTTCTTAAGTGATATTTAAATATACAGAGTATATCTCTGGCCTTGTCTTTTCTGGTAAGACTCAAGACCTGCAAAAACTACAAGCACTGTTGGTGACTCCCTGCTGGTTACTTTTCCCACCTACTCTCACTTTCCTTCACCTGCTTTTTAAACTTGGTGACTTTTAAGCTGTCCACCGCTACTGTAAATCAAGCTTTATAAGCACCTCCCTTTCTATGCTGCTGTTGATACTTTGCATTTCCTTGTGCTTATTTTGAAAAAAAGTGCATTTTCACATTTCATTGTCTGTTCTACTGACTCACTTGCTATGAATTCATTGTCTAGCTAGCTGTTGAATAAAGTAGTGTATTTGTACACTCTAGCAAGCCCACTTCTGTGTTTTTACATCAATAGGAAAGAGCATTTTCCATGTAGTGGCAGTGAGTGGAAGCCCGGTCTGTATAGACTGGGGAAACATAGCGATTCGTACAAGTAATTATTTTATTGTCTGGAGGGCTTATTAATCACCTTACCTTGGATTAGTGCCTTTATAAATTCTGCCTGATTGAGGGGCTCTTGGCTCATTTCTACAAAGCAAAATATTTTTATCGAGTGATCACACTTTTATAAGCTGTTTAAAGTACAGTTCTGTTATCTTGAATTATTTATTGCCTTTTCTTAAGTTTAAGTTTGTTTGTGGTAGCATTTTACTCCGGACACTCTTTTATTGTGCTTTTACATTAGGAGGACTGGGATTATTCATCTAGTGGAAGAAGGTGGTTACCTGGTCTCTTTGAGCTGAGAACCACAAAGAGCTTGAAGTGTAGTCGTTTTACTGGGTCTACTTTATTTACGTGAAAGCTTAAAACAGAGAATGCATATGCATCGAACCATATGCATCGAACCAAGAAACCATCAAAACACAATAAAAACGGAACTACACAACAAACATGACATGCAACAGCTGTAGGCAGGGGGCAAGCCCCCCTGCATCCCCCACATGGGAGGGCTGGGCCCCCTACATCCCCCGCTACTTAAATATACCAACTCCGAGATCACACTACATTGAAGTAAATGGAAATCTCCTCCTACGGAGATTTCCATTTACAGTTTTTGACAGTTTGCTCTTTCAATGCATATGGTTCGATGCATATGCATTCGCTGTTTTAAGCTTTCACGTAAAGTAGACCCGTTTTACTGGCTAGAGGACTCAGTAGTCAGTTTTCTATATTTCCAGTACTCATATAAATTTGGCATGTTTGCAAGGAGCTGCTTGCTGTGCTAGTGCCCTGTACAAGCACAAACATATAGAAACATTGCTTGTTTTCATTATACTGTGAAAGTTTACTGTACTATTTATTGCTTTTCTTTGCACTTCTTTAAAGGTTAAAGTTGCATTTTCAGACTGCTATAACAGCTGTTTCTATTCACTGAACATATATTGTATCTAGTGTTTCTTACATAGTATTAGGGATCTGTTTGTGGTTCCTTAGCACTTTATCTCCAAACCAGTCAATTAATATTAAGAAGTTCAAAGTCTGCACAATTGTGCAGGAGAGGGCTGATTTAAACTATCTGAGCTGGGAAGTACTGATGGTAGGCTTATTATGTGATTACCTGATTGGCCTTAGAGCACAGTTAGTGTAAAACTTAAATCTGATATTATTAATCTTCTTTCCATTCGTCACTGATGGGTTCAGTTCCGAGCCCTCAGAACCGAGTCGGCCTATTACCAAGCTCGCACCAGCCAAAAAACTCTCAAGCTAAGTTTTTACCCACAATGCCCTTCTCCCTGTTACCTCAGATCTTGTTTTCAAGTAGCCATAAAGCCGCATTTCAGCTGAGCTCTCAGCTAAGTGGAAATTGTTTGATATTTTGTGAGAAAGTTGCTTGACTCTTGTATCATTCCTTACCCTCGTGGTGTTCCTTGAATACCGTAGCTGGTATTCCTTCCTTCTCCAGCTAGTTGTGTGTTTCTGCTCTTGGGATATATACTGCATGTTTGTTGTTTAGTTTTAGACTAGACTAAATTGGATTTGACATTATATTTGAAGATTTTGATTGTTAGCTTGTCATGATGTCTGACAAGAAGGGTACTTCAGGTTTCAAGCACTGTATTTTGTGTAAGGGTAAACTTCCTAACAGTGACTCTCATGATGATTGTGTTTATTGTTTGGGGGTGCCCCATCTTTTGATGCAGCCTCCCTGTGTAATTTGCCAAAGTTTTAGCCAGCGCACTCTGAATGAGCGCAAGAATTAAGTTGATTTTAAAGGGCCTACTTAAATCGCCCTTTTCAGAGGCCATTTCTGCGATGGAGTTCTCAACCCCTCCCAGGAAAGATAAAAAAAGGTCCCATTCAGTTCTCTCTTCACCCTTGGGTGACCAGGGCATGTCTGTTAAACCTAAGGTACAAAAACTTTCTTTGGAGCATAAGTCTGCCTCGTCAGCTCAGATATTATCTGCTCCAGGCACTACAACTGTTACTTTATCGGCGCCAGCTTCAGCTCCAATACAGTCTCTGGCACCGACCATAAACCTGCCTATTACAACTTTGGCACTGGGTGTGACTTTGGCACAGTACATGCCTTCAATGCCTGTCTCTGCAATGATGACTCAACCTGCCATATCAGCTCTGAGTGCACCTTTGGCACCAAGCTCTATTACGGCTCTGACTACAATAGATTTGACTCTACTGCTTCCAGTCTCCAAACGTACGTTTTCTGTGCCAGTAGACTCCACATCACAGATCCGACACTCTCCGTCCGTAGATCTGTTCCTAGACCAAGTGCATAGCCCATTCCTAGATTGACCAGACTCCCCGTCAGGAGTATCCGCTAGATCCACCAGGAGCCTTTCAGAACTTGATGTGGTGCATCTTGTGGACCAGCTGCTGGCAGCCAGGGGGATATCCATGCCCTCCAGGACACATCCCCCTACAAGATTTGGGTTGATCTCTCCACAGATTCCATCCTATTCTCCTCCTTTGACTGCCTTGGTTCCAAAGCCTTCTGCTTCAGTGTCTCTCTCGGAACCCCCCATCTCGGTGCCAGTAGTGGACCTCACTTTGGCTCTGGAACCATCCCTTTGGTCCTCAGTTCCTACTGAACCAGTCCTTCCTCATTCCCATAATTGGGCTGCGGGCTCTTTGGTTGTTGGCATGGTTCCGAGTATTTTTTCAGTTCGATCCTCAGTACCGGGAGCTTTGTCTGCTCCAATCCTGCTTGAGGCTCCATCCACAGGAGTGGGTTCAATGGAGCAGGGTGTGACCCCAGTTACGTAGTTGTCAATCTTGGTTCCGGGCTCCCATCCCTCTTCAGGCAGACCTGCTTTTCATGAGATGGAGAGTGCTCTTGCTTCTGGAAGCATTCCACCGACATCGGAACCCCAATTTTCTCCCCCTGAGCTACAGCTGCTACAGGCCATCTCTTCTGGACTCCAAGTGGGGTAGCCACAGGAACTGACTGTACAGGGTACCCACTCTTCCGAGTCCTCCTCAAAAGCGCCCACTGAGGAGCCTCCACAGAAGAGATCATGCAAGAGGAAGCACGTAGACTCACCTGAGGAGTCTCTTACAGAGGACATGAATTTTGATGATAGTGAAGGGTCCCCACAGTCACCTCCTGATGATGTCTCCTTTGGAGACATCCTTGAAATGTTGAAACAGAGGGGTGACTGGAAGCCCACTAATCCTTTTTCTGAGGAGCCCGTGTTCCTGCAGGCTTTCCGCATCCAGCCTTCTACCTCTTGGGTGATCCCATCTGCAGATGAGCTAGTTCAGCTTGCAGTGCAGCGTGCCTGGAAGAACCCTGACTCTGTTGAAGCAACCCCTCGGAGACCCAACAAAATGTTCTCCCCACCCGAGGAACACCCACATTGGTCCAGAGGTTTACCAGTCAATGCTATGATGGTGGTGGTGGCCACTAAGAAGGACCTAACTGAAGAGATTCCTACTGTCCACCCACCCAACAGAGAGTCCCAGGCCATGGACAGATTGGGGAAGTGAGTTTTTGCTTTAGTGACCTTTGCCATATGGTTCCTGAACTACTTGGCACATTTTATGAGGCTCCAAAGAGACTTGATTTCTGAACTGTCTGAAACACTCACAGAACAGGTGTCTGATGAGGTGAAGGACAAAGTTGCCTCACAGATTGCAGCTCTGGAATCGATCTCCAATTCATCCATGAGGTTGCTTTCACACACACCCGAAGAAGCAGCTAGAGCTGCGGGTTCAGGCATAGTTATGAGGCGTCACACCTGGATGCACATTTGTGACCTCACAGATCCCTTCAAGTCTTCCTTTTTGAATACTCCCATCGAAGCATCTTCCCTGTTTGGCTCCAAGGTAAAGGACACTCAGCAGGATGGTAAGACCCTGTCTGCCATAGGCCTATGTCTTTCCAACCCTCAAAGTTCCTTCTGCAGGAACCAGAGGAGTGGGAAGATATGGCACAAAAAATCTTAGGGTCCTTTCCATGCCACATGTGGTGATGATACCCCCAGGGGCAGAGGGGATATGCCCCTTTCGAGGCAGAGGGGGTCCATGCAACCAAGGCTACAGAGACTCCTTCTCTGGACAGCCTTAACAGCGCTCCTGAAGAGAAGCTCGATTGCTTGCCTCTGGAATCAGTCAGGGGTCTTTTCTCTCTGCACCAACCTGCCTGGCTCTCTATCACCACTGATCATTGGGTGCAGAACATCATTACCAGAGGTTACACCATTCCTCTCATATCGTATCCAAAACTTCCAACAAAACTTCCCGATGTTCCACACAGTCAGAGGGAAGAAGCAGCTTCAGAAGTAAGAAAGCTGTATCAAAAAAGAGCCATCCAACTAGTCCTAGCAGACCAATGTGGATCCGGATTTTACTCAAGATTCTTTCTGGTGCCATAAAAGACAGGGAACTGGAAACCCATCGTGGATCTCAGCAGTTTGAACAAACATGTCGCCCAAACTAAATTCCAGATGATTATGGTTCAGTCCATCCTCCCCTTTCTCAGGGAGAGCGATTGGATATGCCTAATAGATGTCCGGGATGCATATTACCACATCAAAATGGACAAAGACTCCAGGAGTCTACTTCACTTCCGGCTAGGAGACAATCATTACCAATTTTGTGCCCTGATATTTGGTCTTTCTACAGCCCCCAGAGTGTTCATGAAGTGCATAGCAGTGGTCACAGCTCACTTGAGACTGCAAGTGTTTCTGTATTTGGATGATTGGCTCCTTACTGCCACCACCAAGCATCTTCTGGTAACGGCCCTGCAATACACCCTTTCTCTGGCAGAAATTTTGGGGATAACTGTGCACTGGGAGAAATCCATTCTTGCTCTGACCCAGCAGATAGAATTCATTGGGGAAGTCTTTGACACTCAATCCTGTCTGGTGTCACTCCCAGCTCACAGAATCCAGAGGTTGAGGCTTCAGCTCTGGGTGATACTCTGTCAAAACAAAGTCTCTGCAAGAGAAGCACTTCAGGTCCTAGGATCCATGGCAGCCTCCATACCAATAGTGCCTCTTGCGAAACTGCATATACGAATCCTCCAAAGGCTTCTTCTCTCTCTCTCAGTGGTTCCCGAATCATCATCCCCTATGTTTTCAGATCTGGATAACCAACTCTTGCTAACAGGACCTTCTTTGGTGGATGAAGCCAGACACAGATCTTTGGAGGTGCCCATTCCAGCCCCCTCAGCCCAAGGCCATTGTGACCAAGGATGCTTCCCTGATAGGGTGGGGGGGTCATTTACAGGAAAAGACAGTCCAAGGTGCATAGTCCACACTGGAAGCTGACTTGCATATCAGTGTTCTGGAACTCTGAGCGGTGCTGTTAGCATTGCAAGCATTCCATCCGGTCCTTCTCTCTGTAACGATTGCAATTCAGTTAGACAATATGTCAGTAGTCTGGTATATCAACAAGCAAGGAGGAAGCAAATCCTACCTCCTGTGTCAAGAGGCCATGAGAATTTGGCAATGGGCGATAGATTCCAACCACTTTCTGATAGCAAAGCATACCCCGGGGAACTCCAATGTGATTGTGGACAAGCTAAGCAGATGTATTCTCTTTCCCCATGAGTGGGCTCCCAATTTGAAGGTAGCGGCAGAGATCTTCAGCCGTTGGAGCCAGCCTTGCTGCAACCTCTTCTCCCACTGCCAAACAACAAAGGCAGCAGCTATTTTGCCCTATTGCCCCCAAAGGGGGAGTCCCCAATGAACACTCTGATTCACGATTGGCCCATGGGACTTTTCTGTACCTATCCCCTCATTTCCCTGATTCTGCAATTCCTAAATAAAGCCATTTGGTTGAAATGCAAGGTGATCCTCATAGCCCCATTTTGACCTCGACAAGTCTGGTTCCCCTTCCTTCAGCCTCATCTATTGTATCCACCGTGGATTCTGGACCTTATTCCAGATCTGATCTCTCACCCCAAAGGTTGATTCATTCAAATCTGTCCAGTCTCAAGCTGACAGCTTGGTGTCTTCACATCTGCTAGTTGCCAGGCAGGATGACTTCCCCTCTCCTGTGTGTGATATCATTCTAGCTTCTCATAAACCATCCACCAGAAGGCTATACTGAGACAAATGGAAAAGGTTCTCTATTTGGTCAAAGGAAAGGATGCTAGATCTGTATTCAGCTCCCATTACAGCAGTCTTACAATACTTGTCTAAGTTTTTTGAAGATGGAGCCACAGCCTCTACCATACGAGTACATCTGGCGGGAATTTCTAATTATCATAATGGATTGAATGGTACTCTTCTCATATCACTGCATTTGTGCAAAACCTTTCTCAAAGGAGTATCTCACATTAGACCCCCAATCAGACAGCCTATAGAGCCATGGAACCTCACACTAGTCCTTCAGTCTTTGACCCAACCCCCCTTCAAACCCGCAGCAAATTGTGACATCAAATTCTTGTCATGGAAATCTCTCTTCTTGGTAGCCATCACATCAGCCAGATGAGTTTCAGAGTTGCAGGCATTGTGCACCAAAAGACCCTACCTAATTTTTCATAAGGACAGAGTATCACTGGAAGAACCCATCCTTTCTTCTCAAAGTGAGTTTTCCATCAATTAGTCTATTGATCTCCCAGTATTTTCCCCAATTTTTCTAATAAAGGTGAATACTGCCTACATTCCTTAGATGTACACAGGCAATTGTGATTCTATTTGGACAGAACCAAAACAATTTGTAAGACTGACCAACTGTTCATTTCCTTCTCTGGGCCTAGAATGGGAAACTCCATTTCTAAGGTCACTTTATTGAAATGGCTAAGGGACTGCATATGTTTCATTTATTCATTTTCAAAAGAACCTATGCCTCAGAATATTAAAGCTCATTCCACCAGATTTATGACATCTTCTGTAGCCTTCCATTGCAAGGTTCTATGGATGACATTTGCGCAACAGCCACTTGGGCTAAACCCCACACTTTTATCAATCGTTACAAATTGGACATGGTCTCCAGAGGCAGAGCTGCCTTCGGCTCAATGATTCTCAAGAAAGTTCTTCCATATGGGCCACTCAAGGATGATAAGGTAGCTGGGGATTCTGTCCCATCAGTGATGAATGGAAAGAAGATTAACAACATCAGATAAAGGCGTTATGTCTTACCGTAACGTTCCATCTGTGTTGTTCATCTTCTTTCATTAATTACTTCCCATCCTCCATCCCCTGCCAAAGGCTCCTGGCAAATTATTTGGGTCCTAGTGGTGTCTTAGGGTATTTGCACAGAAATGGCCTCTGCTTTACTTGTATGACATGGGCAAACTCGATCTGAGGTAACAGGGAGAAAGGCATTGTGGGTAAAAGCTTAGCTTGAGAGTTTTTTGGCTGGTGCAAGCTTTGTAATAGGCCGATTTGTTTCCCAGGGCTTGGAACAGAACCCATTGGTGATGAATGAAAGAAGATGAACAACACAGATGGCTAGTTATGGTAAGACCAAGAAGTGACTCCAACGGAACCAGTAGCTCAAAACTGAATTCTTTATTGAGTACGAAAAACACACCCTTATGGACAAGCGCTTTCGCTCGGTGTAGTACCAGGCTTTATCAAGTTACATAAATAACTATATAGTCTAAATTATATAGTAGTCTTAAAAACACATGATCAAATTAATCAATTAAATAATTAATTAGTTTGTTAAAAGAAACTTGCATTAATAACTCATCCATGCCTGGTCAAAATACAGAATAAATATGAATATCATAAATAAAACCTTAGTTAAAATACAACGTTCTTTGAAAATATTTGTAGGTTAAAAAATCTGTTTGTACATTATACTAAAACATATATTATTAAATAATATAGAAATGAAGAATAAATACTGTTACATTCATCAATTCCAAAAAGTGAATGACCAATAATGTTAAAACAAGAGCAGTAAACAGTGCTAAAATATGTATTCAAATATAGCTATACCTTTGTAATAATGAACTAAATATAATGTAAATAAATAGATGAATAGAAAAGCTCTTGATAAATACAAATGAACCCAGTCCAAGGTGGGTGTATGTGTTACTGAACCACTCGGCAAGTTCATTGACTTTATCACAAAGAATTTTCTTTCCTCACTAACAAAGATTTGTAAAGACTCATGGGACTTTCTTAGAGGTATCCAACCTGAATTTTATGAAACTAACCTGCTTATGATTACAATAGATATAGTGGAACTATTCCCTAGCATTCCCCATAGTATTGGGGTAGAATGATTTACTGAACTTCTAAGTTCCGAGGCTCACCTGGGAAGTAAAGTCACGAATCTAGTTACAGAATTAATGGAAGTTGTGCTAGAAAATAACTTTATTCACTTCAATGGTGAGTTCTACAGACAAAAGAAAGGGGTTGCCATGGGTGCCTCATGCGCCTCACTTTATACCAACTTAGTTTTACATAGATGGGAAGAGAATTTTATTTTTGTTACTGAATGGCTCAAATTTATTACCCACTATAAGAGATACTTGGACGATATTTGTATCTTATGGAATGGTTCGCTTGAGCAGTTCCAGGAGTTTTTTAAATACCTAAATTCCACTACTTATTTTCTAACTTTTACGCACAATATTAGTTTTAGCGAATTGCATTATCTTGATGTGACCTTATACAAAGACACTACTAAAAACGGGTTCCAATCTAAACTTTTCAGAAAACCAAGTTTTTCTAATTCCTACCTCCACTTTGAAAGTGGGTACCCCTTCTTTCAAAAGAGGGGTATTGTTAAAGGTCAGTTCATACGGGCCTCTAGAATGTGTAGTACTGTTACAGACTACAATGATGAAATAGAAACTTTGAAGAAGTTTTTTATAGAAAGAGGTTACCCAGTTTCTTTATCAACTGCCCTAGTTGAAGAAGTGACACTTAACAGGGATACTAAATATCCACCGTTACTGGGTAGAGGATTTCCTCAGACTACTGAGCAAGAGATAGAACCCAACCCATGTCCAAACAATTGTTTCACACACACTTACACACTTATTCTTTGGGTTCATCCGAAATCGAGAACGTGATAAGGAAGCATTGGCCCTTACTTACTTTACATGATGAACTGAACAACTATGTTGATCCACATCCAAACTTTGTAAGAAAAAGGGACGGTAATCTTAAACAATGGTTCGAAAAGAAGACTCTAGTTAAATTTGGCTTAGATAAACACAAACCAGGCACTTTCAAATGTGGGGCTTGTAAACAATGTCTGGCTATTCACAATGACTTGACACTATTTATTCCATCTAGAAAGTACCTCTACAAAGCTACCGGCTATTTCAATAGTTCATCTAAGGGTGTTGTCTACCTAGGTTTATGCACAGCATGTTTAAGCTTCTATATAGGAAAGACTGAGAGACCTCTTAGGAGAAGGATTTATGAACATTTTTATGATGTTTCTAAAGCCAAAGAATCCAATGCATTTTTTAAACACTCTCTGGTTTATCCAAACATGCAAATTAAATTTATGGTGCTAGAACAGGTAAAACCAGACCCCGGGGGGGGTGGTGACTGGGAGACCACACTGGAATACCGTGAGTTGATGTGGCAACTGAGATTAGACGCTGGTAAGGCACCCGGGCTAAATGACAACATAAACATTAGCAGTGTGCTCAAGCTTAGGATGGCCCAATTGTAGTGGTTATTTTAGAACAGAGTTCACATACACCCACCTTGGACTGGGTTCATTTGTATTTATCAAGAGCTTTTCTATTCACCTATTTAGTTACATTATATTTAGTTCATTATTACAAAGGTATAGCTATATTTGAATACATATTTTAGCACTGTTTACTGGTCTTGTTTTAACATTATTGATCATTCACTTTTTGGAATTGATGAATGTAACAGTATTTATTCTTCATTTCTATATTATTTAATAATATATGTTTTAGTATAATGTACAAACAAATTTTTTAACCTACAAATATTTTCAAAGAACGTTGTATTTTAACTAAGGTTTTATTTATGATATTCATATTTATTCTGTATTTTGACCAGGCATGGATGAGTTATTAATGCAAGTTTCTTTTAACAAACTAATTAATTATTTAATTGATTAATTTGATCACGTGTTTTTAAGACTACCATATAATTTAGACTATCTAGTTATTTATGTAACTTGATAAAGCTCGGTACTACACCGAGCGAAAGCGCTTGTCCATAAGGGTGTGTTTTTCGTACTCAATAAAGAATTCAGTTTTGAGCTACTGGTTCCGTTGGAGTCACTTCTTGGCCATACTCCTTGTTGTCGAGTTTTTGGTTTGTTCTGCATTTTATTTTCCTGGTGTAGTTATGGTAAGACATAACTTCTTTTTTTTTTTCTGATCGTATATAAGCCTTGCAGTGGAGCAAGTCTTAGTTAAATTATCCAGAGCTGCTCATCACTTGGCAATGATGCCAGGGACTCTGAAGAGATTTTGCTAACATCTGAAGCCATCCTTGTCAAGACAAACAAAATTTTACATTTGCTTTGCTTATGTTTATTACACGGTGAAAGTTTACTATGCTATTTATTTATTATATATTTTTTTGCACTTATTTTAAGTTTAAAGTTACATTTTCAAACTGCTGTAAGAGCTGCTTTTCTGCATTGAAATACATTGTATCTAGAATTATATCTAGAGTTTCTTAGTTAGTATTAGCATCTGTTTGTGGTTCCTGAACAAATGGGCTCCAGGCCAGTCATTTTAAATTAAGAAGGTCAAAGTCTGCACTCTTGTGGCAGGAGAGGGCTGATTTCCCCTATATGAGCAGGGAATTACTGGCGGAAACTCATTGTGTACCTACCTGATTGGCATTAGGGCATAGTTAGTGTAAAATTTGCTTTATCCTGGTCACATATAAACCTTGAATTTGTGCAAAACTGCTCTTCAGGCAGCAGCGGTTACTGGTGCCTTCTATATATGCAATGTTTAGAAGTTGAAATTTCCTTAAAAAACACCTCACAACTTTAACTCACTCCTGTGTTACAAATGGGGCAACTAGTTTGCACTGTGAGCAGCATTTATGCATTTAGTTTGAACTATTTAGGTCTGCCTTACCTTATTATAGTTCTCAGGATTATCACTGCTCAGATTGTGCAGCATCACTGCTTAGGTTAGCTGCGGATTACACAAAGTAAGCATCCTACCCTCATGCGGATTAGACAAAGTAAGCACCCTTCCCTCATCTGGTTACAAACACCTTCCACTACTATCTCTTGCAAGGATACATCAGGACCTGCCACCATGGATAGGCACTTTTTGCTGCTATTTCTGCATCCAGCTTGGTGGACGTGGGCATCGTGAGATAATGTAACAGTTGGCTTATGGACACTGACAACCATTTAATTCTCAAACTGACAAATACAGTATGTGAGAGATGTAGTTACACATTGAAACTGTTAGACTTTCACATACAGACACAAAAAGAAACAAAGAGTTTGTCAGCTACATCCTACACATCACTCACCGCACCCACAAAGGACCAGACATATAGACCGACATATGCGGAGGGCATCACAAGTAACCTACCCAAACCTCAAAAGTCTCTCAATTGCAGTCCTCAGAAATGCCACATGCACACAAACCAGACAATTTCCATCACAACACATGAAGGCACATTTCATTGTGTTCCATCTACCAAGCCCTTAAGGTGAAACACTCCATAACTCAGTATTCTGGTCATAGGAGATGCCATTGTGAGACACACTAATGTTCCTCTTACCAGGCCAAATAAGGAGAAGGTTACAGTTAGTTGCCTGTCAGGGGCCAGGATCCACCAGATTATGCAAGCTCTCAGGTCACATACCCCTAGGTACCAGAATGACTGCTCATTCATAGTCCATGAGGATGTTCCTTAGACTTTATAAATAGAGACATGAGTGAGCTGTCAGAATATGCATCACAAGCAGGTGTGAGCCTGGCACTGAGCAGCAGTCTACCATCTCAAATGATGATGCGACAATACTAGCAGAAAATGATCAACTTTAACAATTGGCTTACAGGTATCATTCCAAAGGGGTCCAATTCTTGGCAGCCTGGGAGGGTATGGTTGACAGACCACACTGCTTTGCCATGGATGGCCTACATCTGTCACCTCTGGGCTTTCAGATATTGATTAAAACATTAATCACCCCTATAGTGCCTTTTTAGACATTTCCAAACAGACAAACTTTCCAATATAACAAAAGCTGCTTGGGACAGGCTAAAGGTGTTACTGCTCAATGCTAGGAGCCTCAACACACTGCTAGTGAATGGCTATAATGCCTTCAATACATTCTGAACACCCAATGAACATAAATGAGTAAAAGGAGGAGGTGTATCTATCTACATGAAGGATAAGAGCACATCAAGGCTGGTCAAACAATATGACATGCTTGAGCTATTCCATATCCAACTAACTATGGGAAAAAATCCATTACCATATTCATGCTTGATACAGGCCCCCCCCCACTATGAACCAGGGAACCCATAAATCATACCAGAAGTTACTAGAATCACTCGCCATCCAGCCCAGTAACATACTCATGGGTGATTTTAACCACCCTCCATTAACTGGGAAGCATACACTACCAGTAACATGCAGCTGTAAAGATTTTTTGACTTTGTAAATTAAAATGCTTTGGAGCAGCTAGTCTGCAAGCTCATTAGGGGGGACAAATATCCTAGATCTGGTACGTACAAATATGGCAGAGCACTGCACCCCCCCCCCCCCAGTGTGATGTCCTCACTGGTAAGATCAGAACAAAGCGGTCTCCATCGAAATAATGGTAAAACTATTCCCCCACCTAACACCAGAAACTTTCTAATCCTCCACCTAACTAAATTGCCCACTATTAAGGGATGGCATATCTACTTTCCAAGCTCCCCCAATCCAGACAACACAAAAATCTATGCAGAGGCAGACACAAAGGCCCTCTATGAGCATATAAACAACTGCATAGAAATGGCAGTCTTTTGACTTTTCCTGGTTAGGGGTCGCCACAGAAGAACTCCGGTCTGCTAATGATTGGTAGTTGATTTTTATGTGCCGAGTTACCAGCCCTGATGCACAACCTTCAACGAAGGTATGCCCATTCACGCATGTCTCCACGCAGATGACGCTCTAGCTGAGAATCGAACCAGACAACGTCTTACTGTGAGGCGACAACGCTACCGCAGCACCACCACCGCAGATTGCATAGAAGTGGCAGTACCAGACTAAAATACACCCAAATCAAACCAGAAAAACAAGACACCCTGGTAGACCCCTGATATTAATAGTTTGTACAACAAAAAAAGAAATAAAATCCTGTCAAGAAGTAATAGGGAATGTGCAAGAGAGAGCAAACAGTGTCCCATTAGTCCAAATAAGAGAATCAGGGAACTAGCCAAGTCTCTGAAAGCAGACTTTGAGGCAAAAATAGCCTCCAAAGCTAAATATAACCATGGGGCATTTTTCAGTTATGCCCCAAGTCTTAAGGGTAATACCCAGTAATGTGCAGAATAAGTTGTAGAAGGCATCACCTATACTCAGCCAGAAGATATAGCATATCTGTTGGCTGCCAAATTCAACTCAAATTTCCCCTCCCCATTATCCCCAGTTCTCTCCAAAGTAATACCTCCCACGATTCCACCAACACTTATCACCAAAGAACAGGTTACCACTGTGCTCTCTAAAGCTAAAAACATGTCTTCAGTGGGGCTTACCTCTTAAACAACTTAAATTAGGACTTATTAAGCACACTAGAATCTCCGTTTGACCACAACCTCCACACTGGGTTTATCCTGATAGAGTGCAGGACAGCAACAGTCATCCTTTTACATAAAGGGGGACCATCTACTGACCCAGGAAGTTACAGACCCATATGTTTGACTAGTCTTATAAGTAAGGCCATGGAAAGAATAACCATGGCCCTGAAACTTCCAAACACTGGCTCCGATCCAATTTGGCTTTGTCAAAGGCAGGTCATGCCTACTGAATCTGGTAGATTTCTTTGAAAAGCTCATTAAGGCCATGGATGGGGGTAAAACAGTACATACTGCCTACCTCTACCTGGCCAAGGCATTTGATACAATTGCCCACTCAGGTGTTATGAATAAACTCACAAAACTGGGCACAAATTTCTATATTACCAGATAGATAGCCATTTGGCTCATGGACACAACACATGGTTAAAGTGGGAGAATCCAGATCTAGCACGATGCCAGTTACTAGTGGTGTGCCACAGGTCTCAGTGCTGGGGCCACTCCTGTTTAGAATATACTTGCCTGAAGTAAAAAAATCAATGAATCCCTTAAATGATGTGGAAAACTAAATGCAAAAAATATATATACATATATATGCATTATCATACCCTTTGGGAAGTCAAACTCCCCTGCAAATAACATCAATAACACACCACCAAGGGTAGACTTAAGAGGTGAAAGATCTAGGTACACAGATAAATAATAGCCTGAAATTTCACCTACGTGTATCGACAGTGGTGAGGAAGTCCTTCTATGTGGCACAACTTATAAGTAAAGGTATAGCACCCAGATTAAAGGAAATTATAGCCTCCCCCGTACTCAACCTTCACTACACCAATAATTGAGTACAATGTGGCATTTGGCATGTTCTTAACTAGGTAGTTACAGCAGGTGTAGTGACTGCAGTGGTTCCTCACCAAGAAGATACAATGTCTAAACTAGTTGTTCTATGTGGGTAGACTAAATCCAGGGAACTAAACTTAGTCATAAACTCAAACAAAACATGCTGGAGAGACAGATATGTATCTCAGAGATAGGTTCATAGGTTCATAGGTTCATACTAGGCTATCTGCCCTGGGGCAATTATAAGCCTAGCCCGATTCTGTATGGCTTACGCCACCCCTTGATTTGAGTATACTGTGCCCCTTTTAAGGTTTAGTTTACTGAGCCTCTGTCTAATAGCGACACGGGAGTAATCCCTGGGACAAACCTATGATCCCCCATCCACCTATCGAGATTCTTCTTGAAGAGATTCAGTGAGGTGCTCTGCCTCACATGAACTGGAATTCTATTCCAGAGCGAAGGGAGCCTCTGGGTTATGAACCTGTCCCTCCAGCAAGTTCTATTTATTTCTGTGCTGAGGTTCAAGTCCTCAGTGTGGCTCTAAGGGATTTAGATTTACTGAGGTGGAGCATGTCCATTAATTCTGGATTTGACATAGCTTTGTATGTCAGGCATAGATCGCCTCAAAGTAGGCGGTATGCAACTGAGTAGAGCTGGAGGTTTTTAACCGAGCAGCATATGGCATATGTTTGAGACCGTTGATCCTCTTGGTGAGATACTTTTGTGGTCTTTCTAATTGCTGCAGGTGTCGGGTAAGGTACATCCCAAAGGGGGCATTGTATTCTATGATGGGCCTGATGAGGGATGAATAAAGAGGCACGATTACCTCCCTTGATCTAGATGTGAAACCCTTTGTGATGAGGTGGGCTATGTAGAAGGTCTTTCTAACCACTTTGGCAATGTGGTTTTCAAAGGAGAGATTGGCATCAACGTGGGTCCCCAGGTCCCTAGTAACTTTCTCTGTACTTAATGGGTTTCCGCCTATGTGGTAATTTGTGGGTACATTGTTTTTGCAAAAGGGTATGACTATACATTTTTTGGCATTTAGCTTTAAACCATGGTGCTGGCTCCAGTTATCTGTCTCTGTGAGACCTTTTTGAAGGATGTTTGTGTCAGCTGGAGAGTCGATTATGGTGCCCAGTTTGCAGTCGTCTGCGTACTTGGTGAGCCTTAGTCCTCCCACGTTTGCCTGTACCTCAGAAAAGTATATACTGAACAAGAGTGGTCCCAGGACAGAACCCTGTGGGATGCCACTTGTGACCGGTTTCGTGTCTGACATGGCTCCAGCAACTCTCACTCTGTGGGTTTTGTCTTTGAGCCAGTTTGCGACCCATCTTGTGACATAGGGGTTTATATTTAAGCTGGATAGCTTATCTATGATGCCCGAGTAGGGTATTGTGTCAAATGCCTTTGCAAGGTCCAGATAGGCTGTGTGGACTACCTTCCCTTCATCTATGGCTTTGGTGACTGTTTTGAAGAAGTCAACCAGGTTCAAAAGGCAGGATCTGCCCTTGACAAAGCCGAACTGGGTAGGATCTAGTGTCTGTAGGTCCCCAATGTCTTTGTTTATGAGCTCCATGATGATCCTCTTGATAGCCTTGCAGACTAAGCTAGTCAGGCTTATGGGGCGATAGTTTCCAGGGTCTGTAGAGGCTCCACCTTTGTGGAGCTTTCTATTCATGCTAAGCAGAGCCTTCCCTGGCTTTCTCCAAATGCAGTTTGGATCAATGGATGGGGAATTCCAAATGCACACCTGGGGTAGTGCCTATTTCCTTTATGGACGGGAGCAGTCTCTAAGATACTCATTGCATAGACAGAGACCCATGCCATAATTTTGCCACTAGGGGACGTATATGGGGTAAAATTGGGTTATACTGACTAGGCTTGTAAAGGCTCGTAAGCCATTAGCCTAGTAATCTCCTATGAATCTATGAACCTCCTACATGTGTATGTGTGCTCTGTTACTCATAAACTCCACTGTTATGTACAGTAGATATAAAAAGTTTACACAAACCTGTTAAAATGCCAGTTTTTGTGATATAAAACAATGAGACCACAATAAATAATTTCAAAACATTTCCCACCTTTAAAAACAAACAAGTCTGTTAGGGGAAAAATATAAAAAAATAAAAAACGTACAATACACTTATTGCATAAGTGTGCATACCCTTAAAATAATACTTTGTTGTGTGTGCACACCCTTAAACTAATACTTAGTTGAAGTACCTTTTAATTTAATTACAGCATTCTGTCTTCTTGGGTACACACCTGTCACTGATTAAAGAGACCATGATTAACCCCATATAAAGTTCAGCTGTCCTAGTAGGATTTTCTTGACATTTACTCAGTTGCCTGCTATAGCAAAAGCCATGGTTCACAGAGACCTTACAAAGCATCAAAGGGATTTCATTATTGAAAGGTGTCAGTCAGGAGAAGGTACAAAAAATGTCCACAGCATTGGATATACCATGGTACACAGCGAAAGTCATCAAAAAGTGGAGAAAATATGGGACAGCAGTGACATTGCAAAGAACTGGACATTCCTCTAAAACTGATGAAAAGAAAAGATGAAAACTGGTCAGGGAAGCTGCCAAGAGACCTACAGCAACACTGAAGGAGCTGCAGGAATTTCTGGCAAGTACTGGTTGTGTACCACATGTGAAAACAATCTCCTGTATTCTCCATATGTCTGGACTATGAGGTAGGGTTGCAAGACAAAAGCCTTTTCTTTTACAGAAAAACATCCAGACCTGGCTAAAATTTGCAAAACAATACAGCAAGTCTCCCAAAAGCATGTGGGAAAATGTGTTATGGTCTGATGAGACCAAGACTGAACTTTTTGGCCACAATTCCAAAAGGTACGTTTGAAGCAAAAACAACACTTCACATCACCAAAAGAACACCATCCCCATGGTGAAGGATGGTGGTGGCAGTATCATGCTTTGTGGTTGCTTTTCTTCAGATGGAACTGCGGCTTTAGTCAAGATGGAAAGAATTATGAACAGTTCCAAATACCAGTCACTTTTGGCCCAAAACCTTCAGGCATCTGCTAGAAAGATGAAGAGGAATTTCACCTTTCAACATGACAACGACCCCAAGCATACATCCAAATCAGCAAAAGAATGGCTTCACCAGAAGAAAATTAAAGTTTTGGAATGGCCCTGCCAGAGCCCAGATCTAAATCCAATAGAAAATCTATGGGGTGACCTGAAGAGGGCTGTGCACAGGAGATGCCCTCGCAATCTGACAGGTTTGGAGCATTTTCAAGGAAGAATGGGCAAATATTGCCAAGTCAAGATGTGCCATTCTGATACACACCTACCCAAGAAGATTGAATGTTGTAATTAAATCAAAAGGTGCTTCAACAAAGTATTAGTCTAAGGGTGTGCACACACAACAAAATATTAGTTTAAGGGTGTGCACACATGCAACCAGCGTATTGTACATTTTTTTTATTTTTTTATATTTTTCCCCTAACAGATTTGTTTGTTTTTCAATTGAATTCTACGGGTTATAGGTCACATTAAAGGTAGGAAAAGTTTTGAAATGATTTATTGTGGTCTCAGTTTTTCATATCATAAAACTTTGTCATTTTAACAGGGGTGTGTAAACTTTTTATATCCACTGTATAAAGTTAATACCCAGTGGTCTAATGGATGAGGCATTAACCTCCTAAGAAGTTGGGCGGGTGGCCTAATGGCTAAGGTGTTCACCTTACAAACACAAACTGCAGGATTTGAGTCTTGCAAGGGATAATTGGCTAGGCTTAAAATAGTTTGCAAGGACAGTTAGTTTAGTACTAATCTATGAACCTATAAACTAGGAATTATGAGTTTAAGTTCTATGTGAAGCTGACTTTGTCTATTAATCAATTTAGGTGCAACCTAGACCAGTGCACAGGGAACAGGAAATTTACACCAAGCCTGTCACCCATGTCCCTTATAGACAGAGTTAGTTTATAAATGCGTGGCACTCAATGTCCTTTTTGGATACAGGATGTCATTATTCTTTTGGGAAAACCTGGCTAGGCTTAGAAAGGATCCCTGTTTCGGTAGCCTAGTAGCAATCTATGAATCTATGGTTCTAGGATGATATAAAGGTGTGGGTTTGGCATAATGGTTAAAGTCTGTACCTCATAGACATAAGATATAGGATTTGTTTCTGACCTTGGGTTATTGGCCAAGTTTAAAATGTCTCTTTATGGCAGTTAGCCTAGTATTCATCTATGAAAGTACTGCAATTAGTGTCTGGGTGTGAAACCAGACTGCATGCAGTACTCAGTTTCACATACAGATGGAGCTCTACTGCAGGAGTTGGAGAGTAGAGTCGGGAGGCAGAGACATGTATTGTAAGCCATCCCTGTAAACTGTGGGGATAGCTTGCAGTGCCCTACTTTGAATGCTACCATTTGTTGTTGCATATGTTGTGTGTGTGTGTATATATATATATATATATATATATATATATATATATATATATATATATATATACGAAAGTGCATGAGATGCTTAGTATTATTTCTAGCCTGGGATAGTTCTATCCTGAGCCCCCTTCTGTTCAATATTTTCACCAATGATCTCCATACCTCTTGCAAACAGTCCTCCCTTATTCAATATGCTGAGGATTCTACACTCATCTCCATTTCTAACAATATCTCTGACCTCCATGCTCTCACCAAGGCCTCTTTCCTATCCATTGAAAAGCGGTTGTCTGATAATCAGCTCATCTTAAATCCAAAATAAAAAAACTAAACTCTTGCTATTTCTCCCACATTCTCTCTCAACACAAATCAACCTTTGTCATCACATCCTCTGACACAACCACCATTAAACCTGACCCCCACATTAAGCTCTTAGGTACCATCATAGATGATGAACTTAAATTCAACTTGCATATCCTCCAAAGTATTTAAAAAAACACCAAAAACCTGGTCTACTATACCGAAATCAAAAATTCTTACCTCTAACTCTAGACTCTCCAAGGCTCAGGCGTGCCTTCTCCCCTCCCTCCTCTATGCCGCTCCAATCCTTAACAACTTGCAATCTGCAGTCTTGACTAAACTCCAATAAACATACCACAAAATGGCTAGATTTGTTAATAACACACCACACAACTCTCACCACTGCCTTGCACTCAACTCTCTCCTATGGCTGGAACTGCGCCAACAACTCCTACTATCACAATTTCAAATCACACACTCAATACTATATAAACCATCTTTTTGCCCTTCTCTCTCCTCCCTTGCTTCATATTACACCGCCACTCGTCCCCTCTGTGCTTCCAGTCAGCAACTCCTTAATATTTATAAACCTAACAAAAACATTGGAAAATTACTGTATAAGTGCTCTGTAGCCCAAGCCTCGAACAAACTCCCCCTAGCCATAAGATCCAACCCCCACCCTAGTCACTTCAAAAAGGAACTTTGACTACTCCGATTTAATTCAAAGTCCTGCTCCTACCACAACCCTAATTCTTCTCTCACTAATGCACTACCAGTATTTTATTACAAAGTCACCTCACTCCATTATTTCCTATTTTTCCTTCTTAACACATAGTTTTACTACTCTTAGACCCAAATGCTTAACCACTACATCACACGTAAATATGTATGTATATCATTACTACTTTAAATGTTTTCTCTGTTTTTGTATTATAGCTGTGTATTGATTTTTTCTATTTGCTTTAGGTACTATATTTTCTATTTGCTATTTGCTTTACGTATTTCATAAAACTTCCAAGATCTGTGCTGTCCTTATAAATATGCTTGAAATATTCAAAAAATGTCTTCTCTGTACTTGTATTATAGCTCTGTATTGATTTTTTCTATTTGCTTTATGTACTATAGTTTCCATTTGCTATTTGCTGTTTGTAGTACATAAGACCTCTAGCTTGTGTTGTACTTCTAATATGCTTATCATACTGTATTTCTATATATTGGAGCTTTTCTCCTTGGGTCTTCACTGAAAATGGGCCATTGGCTGAGTTGGACCAACCTGGTTAACAAATGTCAGATAAATAATAAATAAATAAATGTTTTGAACTTGAATTTGCCATCTCCAACTGAAATCAAGTTTCACTTTCGTATAGCTAGTATCTTTATTATGTGAAACCAGAGGTGTAGCTAGATCAGTTGGTGCCTCGAGCATTCACCAGAGTTGCACCCCCCCGACAATCTCACATCAAGGACCAAAAAAAAAAAAAAAAAAACTTCCTTTTGTGATTGTAGCAGAGAGCTTATAGAAGCTCCTTGCCATCTTACTGTGGTATAAGCGGGTCTATATTAGATTTACGACTGCTTAAATGTTCGAATCTCTAAAGGTCGACCTTTAGAGATCGAACAGTTAAGCGGTCAAATTTTTACAAAAATTAAAAAAAAAATACACATACAAAAAAAAACAAAACTGAAGGGGTTAAGCAGGGGGGCAAGCCCCCCTGCACCCCCACGTCCCCCTACTTTAATATACCAACTCCAAGATTGCGCTACAGTGTAGGGAATGGGAAATTTCCCATTTCCGCACTGTAGTTCACTGAAGTGTGATCTCGGAGTTGGTATATTTAAGTAGCAGGGAGTGTGGGGGTGCAGAGGGTCTTGCCCCCCTGCCTAAACACTTTCTACATATTTGTTTTTTTTATTTACTTTTTTACTATTTCAAACATTTAAATGTTCGATCTATAAAGGTCAACCTTTACAGATTTGAACATTAAAGTGTTCATTGTAGTAATATAGACCCGTATAAGCCACTAAACATGTTTTCTGAGTATGATATCACCTATGCTACTTAAATGATTGTAGTTACTGCACTCCCATTCATTTAGCAGCTCTTCTGAGGTATCAGCTATGACCACTGACAGCTTTTACCCAGAGCATTTGCCTCTTTTCCCCCTCTGTAGCTGGAGTACTCTATGAAGCATATCTCATAGTACGTCAAGAGTCATGTATTCTCTGTCTGGTTACTTTCCCCTCTGGGTTCTTCTGTAAAAGAGCTCTGTTCAGTGCTGAAGCTCAGTGCTGACTAATCTGCTTAACAAAATTGTTACAAATAAGTAATATGTACTTTTGGTACACATGGTTGTTGAGTTGCAACAAATGTCTTTTTGATGTTCTTTCCTCGTGTAGTGCATTCATTCCAGAATTATCACAGCTAGGTGTCTCGTTTGCCTTTCTATAAAACTGCTATAGTATCCTAGCATATTGCAGTAATGAAGCATAATGTAATTATAGTCTCTGATTAGCATCATCATTACCCTCTGTGTGTGTATTTTACTATGACGTGACAGAGTATTATATTAATATTCTTGCCCTGTTGTGTTTGCTGCCAACTCTTTTGCTAATATTTTACCATCGTGTCACAGGTAACCAGTGTTCAATTGGCTCTGGTAGTTTGGCATTGCATAGATAACAATATTCCCAGTTTGACAGGCTTGGAACATGCAAAACAAATGTTCTTCATTAAGGTATTTGTCATTTGTTAACATGGCAAGTGCACTGGTCCAAGGACCCTTTTCAGGCATGACTCTGGCCATGAGACACAATGTAAGAAACAAGTGAATCAAGAAATACAGTTTACACGAATCAATTACACCTAGTGAATTACAACATAAGCATCATATTAGAGCAGTTCAGTAACGTAAAAGATAGAACAGTAATTCTCAGAAGTTACAATATGGTTATTTATGAGAGAGAACTGATTAGATGTTTGGTAAAGTAAGCTTTTTAAATCCAAAATATAAGCTTTATTAGTAAGAGCATGAAAGTATATGCATGTGTACAAGTTCATTTTGTAGCTTTCCACATAGGTGATATATCTATGAAATGTTTACAGACACAATTTCTGATCATGGAATCTGGGACAGATTCTGAAACATTGGTATAGCAAATGCACACAGCCTCCTCTGTTACACCGTCACTACTACTCCAAACAGCAAAATTCAAGGCAGCACTGGGTTGGCATCATTTTGGCTAAGATCAAGTGTAGTATCTCTCAATTTGTTTTTCTTTTTTCTTTCCAGCAGTAAACATCTTTCACTATTGTTACTACCTAGTAATTGTCACCTATGTATGACTGTGTGCATTCTTGAATGAATAAATATATACTCATATGTTTTCTTATCGTTATGTCAGTCATATATACTCATATATTGTCTTAGTGTTATGTCAGTCATATATACTCATATATTGTCTTAGTGTTATGTCAGTCATATATACTCATATATTGTCTTAGTGTTATGTCAGTCATATATACTCATATATTGTCTTAGTGTTATGTCAGTCATATATACTCATATATTGTCTTAGTGTTATGTGGAGCTTTTCTCCCCGGGCCTCTGCTGAAAACGGACCTGTGCCCAGTCGGACTTCCCTGGTTAACAAATGTAAAATAAATAAAATACAATCTGTTCTTATCGGTTTAATATCTAAAGAGTGGAATTCACCAAATTCAGTAGCTCAGAGTGCAGAGATATTATATTAATTAGGAAACTGCTACTAAGTTCCAGGCAGAATAATGAGACTCAGAATTTCAGAAACACCGCGTTCTAATGAACTGCATTACCTTGTGTGGGCGTAATAGGAAGCCGCCTGGCTGAACTTCTCTGCAGAACAGCTCCACCTATGGGAGAGATAGGTAATGCAGGAAGGGAGTCTGCCTACCTGCAATACCAACATCATCATACAGGTGGAGCTGCTCTGAAATGAGAGCACCGCAGCGACATCATTAGGGCATACAAGTAAATGCAGGCACATGCAGACAGAAGAACCAGGGTGTGGGAGCACTATCTCAACAGGAAATAACATCTTTTATGTACTAAACAATAAAATGAGCTGTCTCCTGAGAAAGTTGGGGAACAGCTTAAGCTATCTTATATTGTGCATGTTTGGGGGTCAAATGCAGCCCCCTCAACTCTGGATATGATGGCCAGGATAGCTGTCCCGAGTTGTGAAGGAAGTGTGTGAGCTTACACATTGACAGAGCAGTAAAAATGTATACTGGTCATTTACAAATATTAGTTAGGAATGCACAGTTTACTTGGGAGGCTCATCTAACTGGCATTGCTGAGGGCATCATAATGGTGTCTGAGTGTTTTGCTGTTCTTTTATGCATTTTATCTCTTCTCCGGTACACATTTACATCCATATAATAGCTTTGGAAATAGTACAGCTTGAGCGGTTGTATAACAGTTTCAGCACTCAGTTGTCAGATTGTTTGATAACGGGCATCTAATGTTTGGTGTGACAGATTAATGATAATAACTATATGATTTTGAAATTTAATTAACGTTTCAATGCACAATCCCAGATATGTTCACCTAAGTACTACCTCATTAAATTAATTTTGACCTGGATGTACAACTGCTTTCATCTTCATTTGACTTAACAAACTACAGGCTCTGGAATAAATAGCCAGTGAACAGATGCATAAACACATCTGGTGTTAATATGCTTACTATGGCACTGTGTAACACTGAATCATGTCCCAGTAGAGTGGGATACAATGCACATATGTGACTAGTAAATACCGTGATTGTCATGCTATCAAACAATCCCCCTTCCCAAACACAGTGGTTTACTAGTCACTCGTGTGTATTGTAACTTCTCAGGATGGATTCTGTTTTGCTTACGGTGACAGAAGGTGCAAAGTGCACTTTAAATCATTTTAGAGTAATATTGTTTTTGTCACTCTGCATTCAGACTGTTGAATTCCGAATTCCTGTCTATTTTAATTGTTTTCTGTTTGAGTTACTACTTAAGCTGATTATTTCTTGCACTTTCACCCTGAATTACTGTTTAAGTTGAGTATTTACTACACTTCCAGCTTCTTTCAGTGATTTAATGTTAGAAGGGTTAGGTCTGCTATGTAGTGGCAGTGGAGACCAGCCTGGTCCCATTCTGTGCTAAAATCACTGAGGAAACCTCAGAGAGTGCTTATTGTGATTAGTCAGAGAGCTACTTTGCCTATTTACTGGATTTCAGAGCCTGTATAAATGCGTCTTGTTTGTGCAAGTCTTGGCATCAGTCAGCAGAGGTTAGCTGTGCCCTCTACTGATGCAGGCACATAGAACTGAAATTTTCCTTAAAGCTACATTTGAAATTTCCTCAGAACTTAGTTGGGCAAATAATATCTAGTTTGCATACCGAGAAGCATTGCCACACTGGTTCAGTTTGAGCCTTAATTCTTACGCAAGCTAAACAGCCGTAAACCTTTCTTGTACCATTCCATCGTAGATCTCGTAATAAGGATCTATACATGCACGTTCCTAAACCTTTCTTGTACCATTCCGTCATAGATCTCGTAATAAGGATCTATACATGCACGTTCCTAAACCTTTCTTGTACCATTCCGTCATAGATCTCGTAATAAGGATCTATACATGCACGTTCCTAAACCTTTCTTGTACCATTCCGTCGTAGATCTCGTAATAAGGATCTATACATGCACGTTCCTAAACCTTTCTTGTACCATTCCGTCGTAGATCTCGTAATAAGGATCTATACATGCACGTTCCTAAACCTTTCTTGTACCATTCCGTCATAGATCTCGTAATAAGGATCTATATATGCACGTTCCTAAACCTTTCTTGTACCATTCCGTCGTAGATCTCGTAATAAGGATCTATACATGCACGTTCCTAAACCTTTCTTGTACCATTCCGTCATAGATCTCGTAATAAGGATCTATACATGCACGTTCCTAAACCTTTCTTGTACCATTCCGTCATAGATCTCGTAATAAGGATCTATACATGCACGTTCCTAAACCTTTCTTGTACCATTCCATCGTAGATCTCGTAATAAGGATCTATACATGCACGTTCCTAAACCTTTCTTGTACCATTCCGTCGTAGATCTCGTAATAAGGATCTATACATGCACGTTCCTAAACCTTTCTTGTACCATTCCGTCATAGATCTCGTAATAAGGATCTATACATGCACGTTCCTAAACCTTTCTTGTACCATTCCGTCGTAGATCTCGTAATAAGGATCTATACATGCACGTTCCTAAACCTTTCTTGTACCATTCCGTCATAGATCTCGTAATAAGGATCTATACATGCACGTTCCTAAACCTTTCTTGTACCATTCCGTCGTAGATCTCGTAATAAGGATCTATACATGCACGTTCCTAAACCTTTCTTGTACCATTCCTGCACGTTCCTAAACCTTTCTTGTACCATTCCATCGTAGATCTCGTAATAAGGATCTATACATGCACGTTCCTAAACCTTTCTTGTACCATTCCATCGTAGATCTCGTAATAAGGATCTATACATGCACGTTCCTAAACCTTTCTTGTACCATTCCGTCGTAGATCTCGTAATAAGGATCTATACATGCACGTTCCTAAACCTTTCTTGTACCATTCCATCGTAGATCTCGTAATAAGGATCTATACATGCACGTTCCTAAACCTTTCTTGTACCATTCCGTCGTAGATCTCGTAATAAGGATCTATATATGCACGTTCCTAAACCTTTCTTGTACCATTCCATCGTAGATCTCGTAATAAGGATCTATACATGCACGTTCCTAAACCTTTCTTGTACCATTCCGTCGTAGATCTCGTAATAAGGATCTATATATGCACGTTCCTACTATTTCTGCAACCAATGTGGTGGATGTGGGTGTTCTGAAGCAATGTACCAATTGTCTCAAATTTACTGACAATAACCTAATTCTTAAACAAACTGATATACTATATGAGCGATGTAGTTAGACAGTGTCACTGGAGGCAGGGCTCTCTCATATACAAGGACTTGTAATACCAAACAAGTTGTCTGAAACACACAGACTACATCCACTACACATAGTACGGACCAGACACACAGACCCACAGTTGCTGAAGCTCTTTAATGTAATCTTACTAAAATCCAGAGGCCTCCCAGACATTGTCCATACAGTAAGTAACTTCTGCAGCCCCCAAAGCACTGTACTAAAATAACACCCATCATTAACAAATACAGCCACGTCTCATGGCTTCCCACCTTCTAAACCAATAAGGCAAACAGCACAACCTTTGGTCATTTGAGACTCCGTAATGAGATGCACAAGTGTTGTATTCACCAGGATGAGTAAGGACAGAGTCACAGTCTGTTGGTTACCAAGGGCCAGGATCCACCAGATCCCTTACCAAGGGCCAGGATCCACCAGATCACTCACTCAGGTTGTTGAACCCCTCAAGGGCATAATTACACAAATGAGCTGGAGAGAATTGAATATTGCAGTGAGTTTCACCACAGTGTATTGCTTTGTGCAGGTTGGCAGGCTGTGCAGGTCAGCAGTGCATTTTTCAGAGACTGTTGCCCTTTTCTTCAATGTGGTGCAACTGTGGAGTTGGTAAATCTAATTATAGAAGGTGTAGGGGCTTCCCTCCATGTCACAGGGGGTAAAGGGGGTTTTGCCCCTCCACAAAAAAGAAAATTCTTTTCCATTTTTTATGTTTTTTCATTTCACCATTTTTGGCATGTGATTTGGGATGAATGGTTAGCGAAAAATGCTTAGTTTGTAAAGTTTACCTATAAAGCTAGTATTTAGGACTCTAATCTGTAACACAGAAAGGCTTTGCATGGCGCTAAGCGTAGAGTAGCTAGACAGCATTAAACAGCACTAATACCATATCATAGCACTATCTAACATCTTGCCTTAACCCTAGATACCACTTACGTCACGCTTGTAAAACCAAGTCCCTAAACCATAATACCCCAACCCTAATACAGGTCCTAACAACATGGAAATGCAATTTCTTAATATCTCTGTGGCCAACTTGGTAGATATGGGCATCTTGAGATAATGTAGTAATTGTCTCATGTACTCAGACAACCTTTTAATCCTTAAAGAAACTAACAGAGTATGTGAGAGATATACATACATAACTTTATTGGAGACAATAATCTTGCTTACAAACAAGATTGCCAAGAACACACACACACAAACCATATCCTTCACATGTACCACTCACCACATGTATAGGTCTTATGCTAAGAAACATTCCCAAACTTCAAAGACTTCTAAGCATTAAACAATGACACTTACCTTCAGCAATCACTAAAGCACACAACAGCTGTATCTAACCCCACACATAAGCCTACACCCAATGATTCCCCAAGACCAAAGCCCATAAGGCAAGCAAACACTTTATTTTTTATTTATTTTTTATTTTACATTTGTTTACCTGGAAAGTCCAACTGGAACAAGGTCCATTTACAGCGGAGGCCCGGGGAGAAAAGCTCCATAACATAACAGTACAAATACAATAAATGACAAAAAAATTTCTGTACAGAGGCGTACATACAATCAGAACTCCATGTCTTTATATGACAGTACATAATCCATGAATGACAGAACATTTCTATAAATTTCTATACAGTGGCATATATACAATCAAGGAGATTTTTTTTGTACCTTAGTTTGATTTGAGCAAGCTTGGTATATAGATAGCAAAAATTTGAATTCCCTATTTGTAGCACAAAGCATAAAAATGAAGGCATGGAACCTAGAACATAATGCTATTTGGGAGATATGTCATAGCATGAGAAGTAGTTTGTAGGATAGTAGCTCCTGATGGGGAATATTTGAGTCGTACAGAATGGCTGAGGTAAGCAGTGAGGAGATGAGGGGTGGCAAGTTAGGAGGAGAGCAGAAAAGATTTTATGTGATGCAGGGACAGTGCCATGATTGCAAGAGGTGTGACTTTATTGATGTCTTGAAAAGTGAGATGGATGGCGCAGAGGAGATACTTTGAGGGAGGTTATTCCATTCCCAAACAATGGTGTAGGAGAATAGACTTTTCCCTGCAGTGTTATTGGCTTTGGTTATGCAGAGCAGGGTTTTGTTGGATGAGCGTAGAGGGCGATTTGCAGAATATTGGTTTAGAAGTTGGTTGAGGGCTGGGGTTTTCTGTGGGTTCCTTATTATGTGGAAGGTGAGGACTAATTGGTGAGAGCTAATTAGTTGAGGGAGTTCTAACCACTGTAGATGCTTCAGGGTAAGACAGTGATGACTTCTAAAAGAGGAGTTGTTAGCGAATTTTGCAATTTTATCGTAACATGACCCTAGTTTGTTTAGGTCTGTTTTCCTGATATGAATTAGGATTGGTGATGCATACATTAGGGTAGACAAGAGGTGGGTTTGCTCTAAGGAGATTCTAGCTTGGTCCGATAGGAACTGTCGTTGTTTGTAGAAGGTTCCTAATTTCTTATGTACCTTTGTGAACATTTGTGAGATATGGACATTAAAGTTTAGATTGTTATCTATTTCAACCCAGAGCAGCTTAGTGTGAGGGGAGGGAAAGATTGTGGTCCAGTTTTTGGAGGTGATAGTGAAGGTAGTAGGTGGTAAGGTCCTAGGTAGGACTTTACCTAGGACTCCTGTTGAAGGGGACTCTATTGTATGACATACAGACGCCCATCTCGCCAGGCTGGACAAGGAGAAGATAACGGTTAGTTCCCTAAATATCACGCAGACTCTCAAGTCACCGCACCACGGGTACCAATGTGCTTCTATCATAGTCCATGTGGGTGTAAATCACCTGCGACATACCTCACTGGACTATATGAAAAGAGACATTATGGATCTCTGAATATGTGTCACAGACAGGTACATGCC
Source organism: Protopterus annectens (assembly GCF_019279795.1). Taxonomy (NCBI): domain Eukaryota; kingdom Metazoa; phylum Chordata; order Ceratodontiformes; family Protopteridae; genus Protopterus; species Protopterus annectens. The sequence goes on along the minus strand of NC_056729.1, from coordinate 1,814,821,833 downwards.
TTACACTGAGCAGCAATCTACCTTCACAAAGGATGATGCTAGAGTATGTCATCAAAATGATAATATTAAGAAATAACACTGACATTATAAGAAAAGCAGATGACATTTTATTTTTCTAATAACCAACAGCGATTCTGTTTTTGTTTGCAAAAAGGGAAGCATCATTTCAGAAATGTCATACTGTCAGTCTGAAAGAACACTTAACTAGCAATCTGAACCTTTCACCTTTTGTGGGCACTTGTAACAAGTGGGCTTATGTTATTTTAAGATTTTCAGATTATTACAAAGATGTCATTTAATTTTAATTGCATATTTGTAATTTTTCTAAGAAATGTCAAACTTTTTCTTTCTTTACATCAACTATTCTTCATGTTTTGTGCAGTTTGTGTTAGATAAGCTTTATCTAAAATAGCAAATGTGTGAAAGTCTAGAAGTGCATGTTTAGTAAAACAATATACCATGGCACATTTGGCTTTGCAGAAACACTGAATTTGCATCTAAAACAAGTTTCACATTACATATGTAAATATGTACAGTTATTAAAGAAATCAGGAAACTTCAGCTCTACTGTGCAAATCCAAAGTAAACGTTACTTATAGGTGATCTTAAACAAACAGCCTTATATAAAAGATGCATTTGGTGGTACTAGAATAGCTGCATTAAAACATCAGGTGTCCCTGCACATTAGTTTCACTAGATCTAACAGTCCTTGGTCTTGGAATTTGTACTACAAATAGAGGGTTTCTAACCTTTCTGCTATCTGAAGCAGAGACAGACAGAAAAATAATATGACTGTAATTGTTATAAAAATTCAGTCTGAGGTTATAAAACTGTAAGCAGTAATGAGCACACAATACAATCTTTGATAAACAACCTGTACCAATGTATCCTGTGTCGTGGGACATGCGACTCTGACCACTCAAATGGGATTTGAAAATGAAGTATGAGCAGAACATGACTGATTTTAATAATTGGCTTAGTTTCTGGTATCACTCCGGGGGGATACAATATCTATCAGCATGGGAGGACTTGGTTAACAGATCACGTAGTTTAGCTAAGGAATGTCTACTCCTGTCTCCCCTGGGCTTCCAACACTGGCTAAAAGTTATCCACCCCCTTAGAGCTTTTTTAGGCAATAACAAAATGGCAAAACTACCAACACAGAAAAAAAACCCTCAAAACTACCTTAGGGTGTTACTGCTCAATGCTGGGAGCCTAAACAAGAAACTCCACACCCTACAAGCTGTCCTCACTCTGGAGAATGTGGATGTCTGTGTTGTTACTGAGACTTGGTTTAAAGCCACAGAAAGTAGTCTGGCAGTGGAAGGCAACAGTGTTTTCCACATATTTATGCCAACAGCAGCCCAGACAGGTGATAAAGGTGGAGGGGTCTTGATCTACGTTAGCAACAAATACATCTCCAGGTTTGTTAAACAGGATGATGTCCTGGAGTTCATCCACATCCCAGTCTCCATAGACAAGGTTCCTTAATATGTCCTAACCACTACACATCACCTTCTATGACTCACGATGCTCACATCTCTTACCTAGACCTACTAGAGGTGCTCACCATCCAATCAAATACTCTATTCGTGGGAGACTTTAATTACCTGTCTGCCGACTGGGAAATATACACTGCCTCTAACTCACAGGCACAAAATTACTTGGACTTTATCAACATGAACACCCTGGGCAGAGTGTGCTTTCTAACCAGAGGATCAAACACACAGGACCTAGTACTCACCAAAATGGGAGAGCATTGCATCCTCTTTTGTGTCATGTCTTCATTGATGAGGTCAGACCACAGAGCTGTTTCCCTTGAAATAAAAATAATCTCAGAAAACGGAACTAAACCCATAACAGTTACGAACTATTCTAAAGCAAACTATATCATATCATGCAATAGTGTGTCAAAATTCACAGCTTCCCCCAGACCCCAAGAACACAGCTACCTATGCAGAATTATTCACAAAAACTCTGTACAAATGTCTAATGTGTGCACTGAGGCTGCTGTACATACAGAGTAAGGCCAGATCTAACACCAAAACCAACCCCCACTGGTGGAATCCTTTCCATAACAGGGTACATAACAAAAGAAAAAAACAAAAGCCATACCAAAATCAGAAAGAGCAACTCTCACAGAGAAAAGTGCACTCTGATTCAATAAAGTCCAACAAGGACAATTATGAAGTCAGGATAGCCTTCTAGTCTAAAGAAAATCACAAGGCCTTCTTTAGCTATGTCAGGAACTTTAAACGAAACACTCAGCACTGTGCAGAACTGGTGGTAAAAGGCATAGCCTTCACTGACCAGGGTGATATAATGAATTTACTGGCTAATAAGTTTAGCTCTAAATTCACTCCCACTCCCCCTAGAGAAATCCCTTCTAACATATCCCGTCCAAAAAATATAAACAGGGAACAGGTCATGGCGCACACTAATGCCAGAAACACTGCTTTGATGGACTCTGACAATATCTCCATTTGCCTCCTAAGAGCCTAAAACATGGTCTAGCAGGACCACTTGTAGTACCCCTCAATTACAACCTCAAAAACATGATACATGACAGGTGAATGGAGGGCCTCAATGAACATCCCTTTCCATAAGAGTGAACCATCTACTGACCCCAGGTACTACAGCTCCACCAATCTGACAAGTCTAATATGCAAAGCCATGGAATGAATTATTATGGAAGTGCTCAACAAGAATATTGGCAATCTACAGACACTGGGCTCATCCCAGTTTGGCTTTATTATGGCAAGGTCTTACCTATTTATCCTGGTAGACTTCTTTGAGAACATCAGCAAGGCTATGCCTGAGGGAAAAATAGTGCCTACTGCCTACCTTGACCTGACTAAAGTGTTCAGTTTAATACCCCATTTAGGTATTGGTGACAAACTCTCACAACTAGGCATCATCCTTACATATCTTGCTGGATTGCTGGCTGCCTCACAGATAAGATCCAAGAAGTCAGGAATGGTGAGACCACCTCCAGCAGGAGAACAGTTCCCTAGCGGAGTACCCCAGGGCTTCATGTTGGGCCAGCTCCTGTCTGGCATCTACTTCTCGGAAGTCAAGGCTAATATCAAAGGTCTCTGGCTCACTATGTTCTTAGAGGACTGTAAATTGGGAGTTGTCACAGATTCCCCCATGACATCATCATCCTGTAAAAGAGTCTAACACAGACAAATGAATGGTGAAAAGCCGTAGATTAAAACTCAGTGAAAAGAAATGTACTATAGAGCCCTTTGGAAAACTATACACCCAAGCTAATTACTTCATTGATAAAACACCCTTGAGAGTTGACCTGGTAGTTAGGGATCTGGGAATATATTTAGACAGCAATCTGACCTTCAACCAACATGTAGCTAAGTAAAACAAAGCTCCCAGCAGAGTAAACACATCTTGGCTAGCAAATAAAAATATGTAACAAAGTCTAGTTATATTAGCTGAGAGGTAACCATGGAACAATTCAAAAGCCAGTGTAGTCACTCCACCAAAAAACTGTAGTAGTCAAATAATCCAAGCATAGAAACTCCGTTGAAAATAAAAGATGATAGTTTAATAGAGCATGCTACCAGTAAGCGCTTTCACATAAGCTTCGTCAGACCGTTAAGTTTCAAAAATATATTCAATTAAAACTTTTTATATAAAACAGTCACGTGTTAGTCCAACTCATTTAGCTTAATTAAACATTTAAAGGTACATCCTTGTACCTATAAAAAAGGATTTAAGCTATTTACTTTGCACAATTTGAGACATACTGATAAAGCACTGTGTCCCAATAAAACAAATTTGGAACCTAACAGCATAGTAACAATAAAATATCATCACTATTCATTCAAATACTATTGTATGACAAACCACGAGCAATGCATATAAAAGTGTATGCACCAAACCCACGACAATAATAAAACTTGCATCTTTACGTTGCACATTATATATAATGTTGTTATTATCAAACAACATCTTATAATAATTACTAAAAATTTTAACACAGAATTGGCCAAATTCCTGGAAGTGGATTATCCAACTATACCACATATACAGGGTGTTCCTAACGTTCACAAAGATGGTGTAAATCCCCATATGAGACCCATCATCTCAGATAAGGGATTGTGCATCGAACCTTTTTCCTTATATGTGGAGAAACATTTGAGACCAGTGATAGACAGGAATCAATATATTTTAAAAGATACCAAACAATTTCCATTGGATCTATATAAATGTTTCAATGAAGGCGAAATGAAGCCTAATATGATTTTTGTAACCTTAGATATACAATCCTTATTTACCATCATACCAAATGATTTGGGAGTTATTACCATTAAAAATCATCTGACAAGACATAGTGAATACACTGATAAACAAATAGATCTCATTTGTTTCTTCCTCGAAATCATCCTGGAGAATAATGTTTTTATTTATGGTCATAACATATACATTCAGCGTGATATTGTGGCTATGGGCACATCCTGTGCCAATAGCTACACCAACATGTTTTTAGCCATGTGGGAGGAAGAACAATTATTCATAAATCCATGGCATCAGGAAAGGGTCCACTTCTATCGACGTTTCGTGGATGATGTCCTCTTGATTTGGGAGGGCAGCGCTGAGGAATTGGCAAAATATATAGTATATATGAATAGCATGACTACACACTTAAAATTTACATCTAATTTTTCTGAGACAAGAATTGAATATCTAGATGTTTTCGTGGAGAGGGTCATGGATACCCATGTCAATGCAGGAGTTTTCAGGAAACAATGCTATAGAAACTCATTTCTCCACCGTCATAGTATGCATCCAGCACATATATTTAAAAACATCATTAAAGGACAAAGTATGCGCATTTCACATTTAAATGCAAGCGATTCAGGATATCAGCATGAAATGAATACCTTTAAACAAAGGCTCTATAAACGTGGCTATAAAGAACACGAAATTAAAACGCGGCTAGAGGATATCAATAAACTCCGGGAAGATAGAGCAGCACCCTACGTTTCTGCACAAGTCAATTTTAGCCATCAGCATATAGACATCACTTCACATATTACAAAAATACCTATGTTCTTCACTAGCGATGTTCAAGAGATTAGAGATTTAATTAGTAGTCACTGGCATATTCTTAGAATGGACAATGACATTTTAAATATAGTAGGTGAGAAACCCTACTTTCTATATTAAAAAAAAAAACTAATCTTAAAAGATTACTTTGCAACACCTTGGTAAAGTCCAGTTCAGGTCCCTTTACTGGTACTCACCCTTGCGGTAAATGTAATTTTGGCATGTATATTGAGGTACGGGATAGTTTTATACACCCAGACAATGGCCAATTTTATAGGTTTCAGCCGATTGTAGTACTAGTCATACCGTATATTTGGCAACATATCAGCAATGGGACTCCTTTTCTATTGGCAAAACTGATAGATCATTTCGCACTAGGATACATGAACACTTTTATGCCATTAGGATTGGATATCTAGCCAATGCTTTGGCTAAACATGTTATAGCTGCGGGCCAGGATCATACATTCTCGTTTATGGTCATTGATTATATCATTCCTTCAATGAGAGAAGGTAATATATGCAATCATACAAAGAAAAAAACAGATTAATTGGATAATGAGATTAAGGGCAGACAAAGACAAAGGGTTAAATGAACGAGCATCTATTAAACCCATGCTAAGAGCTAGACGTCTTTTAGTCAGGTAATCCTATTTCACCTAAGTAGTGGAATTTTTTAACATATCTTTGCCTGAATTTGTCCTGATTATTTATTTAATTTATTTTATGATTTTTTGTTGTCTGGCCCTAGATATAAGGAGGTGACATTTATTGCTGCCATGCATTCCAATTTTAGTGATGGTTATTTTTATTTTAATTTTCAATCAGGCTCACACACCATCATGGCGTCATTTAATTTTATTTAGGTTGTTTGTTCGATGTTTTCCTGTTATGTTTGATTTTTGTGATGCAGCTTGGCATTTTTGTCTATCAGTTGAATAGCTAAGCATTTATTCAAGTTCTCATATAATACATCATGTATACTCACTGATGTGATTATTTTCTTATTGTATAATATGAGTGTCATAATATCCATTTTAACGCTTTATTATTATATATTTATTATAATCTTTTACAAATTAACCATAGGAAAGTTACTGTCTGTGTAACTATTTTTACCTAGGTTTTAAAGATACCTCTAATAATTTCTATGGACTGCCCTAGACTTACATGTTGTAAAATGATCTGTTGATGTATGTTGTATCTATTAGACTAATGTGTATTCAGTTTTAAACCTTTTTTGCTGTGGTGGTGGTTGTTGAAATTGGAGCTTTTCTCCCCGGGCCTCCACTGAAAATGGAAGTATATCCAGCTGGACCAGCCCGGTTAACAAATGTTAAATAAATAAATAAATAAATAGTGATACGCTTCTTGATTGCTGCTGAATAACGGAATGAAGCAGTTTGAAAGGTTTTTTAAGTTATCTAGGCAGCCAGATTTTATTGTTTTAATTATAAGCAATAGGCACGAAGGGTATTGTATTTATTGACGCTAGTTACACATCTCCTTACTGTCAGTTTTCTCATTTTTTGGTTAGTTCACATACACTTTTACAATTTTAGTAAGGCATCCTTTTTAAGCAACTTGCTTGATGCTGGGTTAATTGTTGTTATATGGTGTAAACATCCATGCATACCACCCCCAGAACAGCTTAGAATCTGTTAAAGTTAATTGAAAGTTTATTATGTCCATCCTAATTTACGATTAGAGGTTTATTTTATAATATAAATTATATACTTTTTTCAGTGTATTACTATTATATTTTTTGATGAAATCTTGTGTATATTAGCACTGAAATGTAATTCTGATCTGAATGCCTGTGGAAATTGGAGAAAGCAACTCGACAGGACAGATGTTAGTTATGTAGTTAGACTTTCCTGTTGTATTGAATATAAACATTAGGTATATAAAAAATTTTTAGTAAAAATTTTTCAGTAATTATTATAAGATGTCGTTTGATAATAACGACATTATATATAATGTACAGCGTAAAGATGCAAGTTTTATTATTGTCGTGGGTTTGGTGCATACACTTTTATATGCATTGCTCGTGGTTTGTCATACAATAGTATTTGAATGAATAGTGATGACATTTTATTGTTACTATGCTGTTAGGTTCCAGATTTGTTTTATTGGGACACAGTGCTTTATCAGTATGTCTCAAATTGTGCAAAGTAAATAGCTTACATCCTTTTTTATAGGTACAAGGATGTACCTTTAAATGCTTAATTAAGCTAAATGAGTTGGACTAACATGTGACTGTTTTATATAAAAAGTTTTAATTGAATGTATTTTTGAAACTTAACGGTCTGAAGAAGCTTATGTGAAAGCATTTACTGGTAGCATGCTCTGCTCTATTAAACTATCATCTTTTATTTTCAACATTGTTTCTATGCTTGGATTATTCGACTGCTACAGTTTTTTGGTGGAGTGACTACACTGGCTTTTGAATTGTTCCATGGTTACCTCTCAGCTAATATAACTAGACTTTGCAACATGCAGCTAAGATTGTAAGAAAATCATTCTATGCTGCCCAACTCATAAGCAACGGTATGGCATCTGGGTTCAAGGAAGTTCTAGTACCATTCTACTCAGCCCTTATCAGAACCATCACTGAAAACAGTGCCCTCTTTGGGCATGTGCCTAACCAGGTACCTGCAACAGTTAGAATGCCCTTAAAGGTTCCTTACCAGGAGAATCCAGGTATAAATACCCTGTCCTACACAGGGCACCTTAAGGACCTATCTCCGTACTCAGTCTCCTACAGGTTACAGAAAGGTGATCTATGCCTGGCACAGAAAGGATCCTCAGACCCAGCACTGATGGATCTCTTGAACATCCACAAAGGAAACAGCACCAAGAACCTGAACTTTGTATTGTGACATAAATAGAATGTGCTGGAAAGACTGCTATGTGTTTCAAAGGATCCCCGCAGAATGGAATTGGCTCCCATGCACGTGAAACAGAATTCATCCCTGACCCTATCCAAATGAAACCTTGATCATTTGATGGGAACTCACAAATTTACCCCCGGTCTGGCCATTATGTCTCTGATGGACAGTGTCACTTTTCAACTATAGCCTCAAAACAGGCTTTTGTACTACAAGAATAGAGGACTACAAAGTTATCCTGCTTCACAAGAGTGGGCTGTCAAAGTGACTCTCCTGTTTGGTCATGTTCCAAGTATTTAGGAGGCATTCCGAAATATTGTCGTGGCCCAATTAAGCTGTTTTTGGCCTTAGCGAGCACTGCCAGGATCTGATATTTGTTAATCGTTGGGTGAGTTATGCTAGTAGGTATTTCATGGAGGGAGATGGGGGAGTGGGGAGTGAAGTTTTAACTGAATTTGTCACCCAGCAAATCCACTATGTCGCTTTGCTCAGTGAAGGTGGCACCATTGATCACCAGTGTGGCACACTGATATGTGCTGTCTTTGAGGTTTTGGACATAGCTGTAGAAGGCCTTGTGGTTGTCTTTAGCTTATGAAGCTGTCTTGACCTTGTAATTGGCCATATTGGATTTATTATCCCCCTCAGTTTCCTGTTTAGTTTAATTAGAGAGCTCCTTATCATTATGTGAGTAGCTCTGATTTTAGCCATGACGTTTGGCCTTTTGTTAAATATCCTGTTAAGGTTAGGATTGTACCGGTGTGGTTTGTTTTAGAGTTGGGCTGACTTCCTGTAGGTACAGCAGCCTTTATGCAGCCATTTGCATGGCTGTTCTGGGTCTCTGTTGCACACTGCCATTTCCTTCATACAACGGGTAGATATTTGTATATCACCTTCTAAGGCACTGAAGTGGTGGAAGGTGATATACAGATATATCTACCCATTTCCTTCATACAACGGGTAGATATCTGTATATCACTTCTAAGGCACTGAAGTGGTGGAAGGTGATATACAGATATATCTACCCATTTCCTTCATACAACGGGTAGATATCTGTATATCACCTTCTAAGGCACTGAGTGGAAGGTGATATACAGATATATCTACCCATTTCCTTCATACAACGGGTAGATATCTGTATATCACCTTCTAAGGCACTGAGTGGAAGGTGATATACAGATATATCTACCCATTTCCTTCATACAACGGGTAGATATCTGTATATCACCTTCTAAGGCACTGAAGTGGTGGAAGGTAATATACAGATATATCTACCCATTTCCTTCATACAACGGGTAGATATCTGTATATCACCTTCTAAAGCACTGAAGTGGAAGGTGATAAACAGATATATCTACCCTTTTCCTCCATACAACGGGTAGATATCTGTATAACACCTACTAAGACACTGAATAGGTGGTAGGTGATATACAGATATATCTACCATTTCCTTCATACAACGGGTAGATATCTGTATATCACTTCTAAGGCACTGAAGTGGTGGAAGGTGATATACAGATATATCTACCCATTTCCTTCATACAACGGGTAGATATCTGTATATCACCTTCTAAGGCACTGAAGTAGGAAGGTGATATACAGATATATCTACCCATTTCCTTCATACAACGGGTAGATATCTGTATATCACTTCTAAGGCACTGAAGTGGTGGAAGGTGATATACAGATATATCTACCCATTTCCTTCATACAACGGGTAGATATCTGTGTATCACCTTCTAAGGCACTGAGTGGAAGGTGATATACAGATATATCTACCCATTTCCTTCATACAACGGGTAGATATCTGTATATCACCTTCTAAGGCACTGAGTGGTGGAAGGTGATATACAGATATATCTACCCATTTCCTTCACACAACGGGTGGATATCTGTATATCACCTTCTAAGGCACTGAGTAGTGGAAGGTGATATACAGATATATCTACCCATTTCCTTCATACAACGGGTAGATATCTGTATATCACCTTCTAAGGCACTGAGTGGTGGAAGGTGATATACAGATATATCTACCCATTTCCTTCATACAACGGGTAGATATCTGTATATCACCTTCTAAGGCACTGATAGGGAAGGTGATATACAGATATATCTACCCATTTCCTTCATACAACGGGTAGATATCTGTATATCACCTTCTAAGGCACTGAAGTGGTGGAAGGTGATATACAGATATATCTACCCATTTCCTTCATACAACGGGTAGATATCTGTATATCACCTTCTAAGGCACTGAGTGGAAGGTGATATACAGATATATCTACCCATTTCCTTCATACAACGGGTAGATATCTGTATATCACCTTCTAAGGCACTGAAGTGGAAGGTGATATACAGATATATCTACCCATTTCCTTCACACAACGGGTAGATATCTGTATATCACCTTCTAAGGCACTGAGTGGTGGAAGGTGATATACAGATATATCTACCCATTTCCTTCATACAACGGGTAGATATCTGTATATCACCTTCTAAGGCACTGAAGTGGAAGGTGATATACAGATATATCTACCCATTTCCTTCATACAACGGGTAGATATCTGTATATCACCTTCTAAGGCACTGAGTGGAAGGTGATATACAGATATATCTACCCATTTCCTTCACACAACGGGTGGATATCTGTATATCACCTTCTAAGGCACTGAGTGGAAGGTGATATACAGATATATCTACGCATTTCCTACATACAACGGGTAGATATCTGTATATCACCTTCAAAGGCACTGAAGTGGTGGAAGGTGATATACAGATATATCTACCCATTTCCTTCATACAACGGGTAGATATCTGTATATCACCTTCTAAGGCACTGAGTGGTGGAAGGTGATATACAGATATATCTACCCATTTCCTTCATACAACGGGTAGATATCTGTATATCACCTTCTAAGGCACTGAGTGGAAGGTGATATACAGATATATCTACCCATTTCCTTCACACAACGGGTAGATATCTGTATATCACCTTCTAAGGCACTGAAGTGGAAGGTGATATACAGATATATCTACCCATTTCCTTCATACAACGGGTAGATATCTGTATATCACCTTCTAAGGCACTGAGTGGAAGGTGATATACAGATATATCTACCCATTTCCTTCATACAACGGGTAGATATCTGTATATCACCTTCTAAGGCACTGAAGTAGGAAGGTGATATACAGATATATCTACCCATTTCCTTCATACAACGGGTAGATATCTGTATATCACCTTCTAAGGCACTGAAGTAGGAAGGTGATATACAGATATATCTACCCATTTCCTTCATACAACGGGTAGATATCTGTATATCACCTTCTAAGGCACTGAGTGGAAGGTGATATACAGATATATCTACCCATTTCCTTCATACAACGGGTAGATATCTGTATATCACCTTCTAAGGCACTGAGTGGAAGGTGATATACAGATATATCTACCCATTTCCTTCATACAACGGGTAGATATCTGTATATCACCTTCTAAGGCACTGAAGTAGGAAGGTGATATACAGATATATCTACCCATTTCCTTCATACAACGGGTAGATATCTGTATATCACCTTCTAAGGCACTGAGTAGGAAGGTGATATACAGATATATCTACCCATTTCCTTCATACAACGGGTAGATATCTGTATATCACCTTCTAAGGCACTGAGTAGGAAGGTGATATACAGATATATCTACCCATTTCCTTCATACAACGGGTAGATATCTGTATATCACCTTCTAAGGCACTGAAGTGGTGGAAGGTGATATACAGATATATCTACCCATTTCCTTCATACAACGGGTAGATATCTGTATATCACCTTCTAAGGCACTGAAGTGGTGAAAGTTTGGTTGGGATATTTGCATGGAAGTGTCTCCATAAATACTTTTATACACCAGCTGCATTGCCTAAGGTATTTCCTGTGGTTGCAGCATCTTGCTGGAGGTCTGGAAAACAAAATTTAGGGGACAAGAGGCATAGTTTTGGTCTTGTGAATCGTTGACTTAGTTTAGGAGAGACTTGCAAGTCATTTCAAATTAAATTTTGGATCAGAATAGGGAACTTACTCCTTAACGATATTTTACAGGTTTATGGGGGGAGGTTAAACTAATGCTGAGTCAATGAGAAATGTAGTCGATAGTGGCTTTAGTACCCAAAAAGGCTATTACCAGGAAGTGGTATAAGCAGGACCCTCCTACTAAAGAAGTAGTTGGTACAATAGAAGGAATAAAAGTGATGAAGGGAGATTATTGAAGGGAAATAAGCAAACATTTTCCCAAAGATGGCTTCCTTGACTGAATTATCTAGATGAACCAGGGGTTGGGATATAACAAAAACTTCAACTGTCTGCAGATATAATTTGGAGGTCACATTGTATACACTTGTGTACATTATTCTTCACTAGATGTCCTACCTGTGTCCTTTTCATTCCTTTTTCCTTACCTGGGGTAAGGTAATGTTAATTTGGTTGTAAATATTGCTGAGGCTACACCTCAATATGTTGATTGACTTTTTTGACACTAATAAAGATGAGATTGTTAAAACAAATTCTGCCTCCTTTATCTCTGCTTTTCCCTTACCATTTTTATTTGTCCCATGCCCCGTTGAACCTCTGTATAGTTTCTCTCTCTCCACCATCCGTTCTGGTAGTGGATTCCATGTGCTTGCAACCCTCTCTATGAAAAAGCACTTTAGGAGATCCAGAGAGTAGATAGTTCCTGCAGTCTTCTGCTTGAATTCCCCCACCTAAACCCCTGTCAATCCTTCCAATGCAATATGACCCTTCATATCACCCTGACCTGACCTTGTGTACAAATATCATGCCTTTCTCACCTAATCTGTTCTCAAGTGAGAACACCTGCAGCTTCTCTAGCCTGCAGTTATGTCCCCTCCCATCCATCCCATGGATCTTTACAAGGATTCCTTCCTGTGGTCTGATCCCTTTTCATATAAAGCTACAGGGCCTTGCAAAGTGAAAGCATTGCTTCTGTGTTTCTGGAATAGATACTCTGAGGATACAATCCAGAATTTTCTTCTCTGCTGCCACTATCCTCACAGTCTGTTTCTGATGCTTCAGACTAGCTGTGGTTACTGCTGTCACAATCCTTGCTCCCTGTTTCTGGTGGTACAGTCTAGCTGTGCTTACTGCTGCCACTGTCCTTGCTATCTGTTTCTGTTGCTATAGTCTATCTGTAATTAACATCCCTGCATCCTTTTCCTGTTCTGTTGCCATTGGTTTCAGTCTTTCCAGCTAACACTTTTCCCAGGATTGATGTGGCCTCAGAGCAGAACACTGCTCTTGTTTGCAGTGGAATCTCAATTACCACATTTCTGCGAATGACTTCAGCTTTTCCACATCCTTCTCCAGACTTTCCCCCTTTCTCCTCTGCACCTTCAGCAACCACACGGATTGTGCTCTGAGGTCCCTCAGATGTATCTGAAACAAACATTACGAGTACTGGACGCAGACCAGAGTTCTGTCACACTGCACTAATCACTGCCCTGATCTCTGACATTGTTCCTCCCTCTTGTCATAGCCATCTGTATCCTATCAATCGACCATCCATCTCTCAAGTTCTTTAGTCATGACTCCACCCACAGCCTCTCGAGTTTTCCTGTCAGCTCTCTGCATGGGACCTATTTAAATACCCTGCTGATCTGGTAATCACCTGTTAAACTCCCCTGTAGCTCAAATCTCCAAACACCTGCACCAACTAGAAATGCCAAAAAAATACCTCACAATAAGAATCCATAGCCTCCAACATAGGACTGTAGCTCACTTCTCCAACCACCTGCGCCACCTGGAAAGGCCATAGAAATACCTCAGAAAGAGAATCCATGGCCTCCAACACCTGTCCTATGCAGACAGGCTGAAATCACTATCACTGTACTTGGTATCATACAGATTGCTCAGAGGTAATCTGTGTCTCACCTAGAAGGAAATCTCGGACCCTACCCTACTTGAGATGTTCCATATCCATAAGTCTAACTCCTCATGCATTACCCACAGCTCAGCAAGCTCCTGCCTGGTGCCCTGCAGAGTTCTACAGCAGCAGAGAGACAAAAGAGAGACTTTGGAGTGATTAAGTATCATTTTTCTGCATTTTCTTGCTGCCTTTAGCTAATTCCACCTAAAACGCAGATTTTCTAGAGTTTCTGTGATTTAAAAAGCTTGTTTCAGCTACATATTTTACATACTTTACTGCCTGCACTTTAACAAAGTAATTTTTGTGTTTAAATTACCTGTTTAACTGTTGTAGGCTACACACTCAAGTGTGATAGCCATTTCTGTGCATTTAAAGTATTTTTTTGATTGTATCTGCTTTATTTTCTGAAAAAAAAAAAAAATATATACTTGTTTTCCCGCCTTTCTAAGCTAGTATAGTCCAGTTTTCAGGTTAGTGCTGAATTCAGGGCTGTGTTACAAGTTTCTGTGTTTGCTCATACCTTACTTGGATAGAAGGAAGTTTCTCTGTTCACTGTGAGAGAGGGAGCTTTAAGCAGCCTATCTGTCCCTGGAGGAGTGGTTTCAGCCCAGAAATTAGTAGTTTATTGGCCATTTTAGGCTAATTTCTATCTCTTTCATTTCCCTGCTATAAAACCCACATTTGCGTGGTTTGGCAGGCTGGGCAGCACCAGTTAACTAGGGTATAACTATTCCCGGCTCCACAAAGTCTACTCTTTAATTTTTTCCTTGGAACTAGACAAACTTTAACTTAAGCACTCAAACCATTCACTTCTCATCCCAACACTTGCTCAAAACTCATAGCAAGCACTAACAAACCTTAGCACTAGACCCCCCTATACTGTAGAGAAGGACAAGGCTCTCTATTCTACCTTACCAGCCAATCAGTAAAACAGTTCACTGTACATATCCAGGCATGTCCAAAGGGCAGTTTCAGGTGTACTCTCCGGTCCAACTGGTGAATCTGGGCATTTTGAGGCAATATTACAATTGTCTCATGTACACAGACAACCCTCTCCTCCTTCCACCAAACACTAATACATACAAGAGATGCCATTATACAGTCAAACTGGAGGCTAACCTCTCTCAACCCAAGACTGGACCAGGCAGTCAAGAGGAGAAGGGAATTACTTGCATCACACCACCAGTCTCAAATAGCCCTATGAAACCAGCACCGGCAAAAAACACACATAAATACATGAAAACATACTTGGAGGCTCTAAATAAAAATCTGCAAAAGCAACAGAGACCTCCAAAGCAGATATCCAAGTAACCTCCACCCCCCCCAACACAAACCATGAAACACATACTTCACAAAACCAGTGTGCCACACAATCACAGCCCTTAAGGCAAAATAACATACCCAACACACTAGTAATAGATGATTCTATAGTCAGGCACACTGACGCCCCACTTACTAGGCTGAACAAGGAGAAGGTTACTGTTAGCTGCCTGTCTGATGCCAGGATCCGCCACATAACACAAGCACTCAGGTCACTCCAGAACAAGTACAAATATGACTCCGTCATTGTCCATGTTGGTGTGAATGACTTGAACCGCACCTCCCTGGACTACATGAAAAAAGAAATGGAGGAGCTCTCTGATCAAGTAGCCCAGGCTGGTATGACCCTGACCCTGAGTAGCATCCTGCCCTCACCAAGAATGATACCATGGTATAGAGAAAAAAATTATCAATTTCAACAATTGGCTAAGCTTCTGGTGTCATTCAAAGGGGATCCAGTGTCTGTCAGCCTGGGATGACATGCTCGACAAGCCACGCTGCTTCGCTACAGATGGCTTGCAACTGTCACCCTTAGGCTTTCGAATACTGGCCAAGGCTCTTGCCACCCCCATAGTGTCTTTTTTAGACAAGGCTCAAAAGACAAAGCCACCGCCGTAAATAGCACAAGTAACAAAAAACTGAGGGTAATGCTACTCAATGCCAGAAGTCTAAACCTCAAGATGCACACACTTGAGGCACTCCTCAGTATGGAGAAAAGCGATATATGTGCAGTAACAGAAACCTGGTTTAAGGCTCCAGAGAGCACCCCAGCACTACCAGGCTACAACTCATAACATACATTTCGGCCACAAAACCCAGACCAAAATACAAAAGGCGGGGGAGTATCCATATTCATCAAGGATCCCCACACCTCCAGGTTAGTGGCAAAGCACAATGCTTCAGAGATAATCCATATGCAACTAACAAAGAGCAATACTGCTATTCAAATTATAGCTTGCTACAGATCACCCACCATGTCCCAGGACCCCCACTCCGCATTCCTGGAAACACTGGGAAACATAAAGTCCTACCAAACACCCTGATATTGGGTGATTTCAATTACCCAAACATTAACTGGGAAAACTACTCAAGTGCAAACTCCCTTGCCCAACATTTCCTAGAATTTATAAACTCAAACTCCCTGGATCAATTGGTCAACACCCCCACCAGAGGTTACAACATATTGGACCTGGTCATCACCAACATGGGCAACCGGTGTTCCACACTGAAGGTCAACCCCTCGCTGGTTAGATCTGACCATAAACTAATCACTCTGGATATCCACATTCTACCACCACCCTCGGTCAAAGAAACCACTGTGAAAAACTTTTCAAAAGCAAACTTCACGTTACTTAAGACCGAGGTGGGAAGTTTCAAAGCCCCCATGCTAAAGGATAACGCTGTTCAAGCTGCAAAATCCTTTAATAATGCACTCTACGGGCACCTACAAAAATGCATGGATCATGCTATCCCAAACAAAACCAAGACTCACTCTTCCAAGAAAAGGAAACCAGTCTGGTGGACCCCTGCTATAAACAAGCTATACAATAGAAGGAAGAAACTAGTACAGAAAAGAGTAAAATCCCAAGAAGGGAAGACATCCCTGATCAGTAACAGCAAGAAACTATGTTCCCTCATAAAATCGTCCAAGGCTAGCTTCAAAAGAAAAATTGCCATGGACTCCAAAGATAACCACAAGGCATTCTTTAGCTATGTCAAGAATCTAAGTGGCAATTCTCAGATCTGCTCGGAGTTAGTGCAGAATGGCACAAAATATACTGAACCAACAGATATAGCCAGCATCCTGGCAGACAGGTTCAGTGCAAACTTCACCCCCCTCTCACCCCTTAAAGGGCCCATAACTATACCAGCAGAATGTAGTGCCCCTGAAATCACAGACAGGTTAAAACAGCCCCTTCTAAAGCCAAAAACACAGCATCAATGGGACCGGATGGTGTCCCAGGCTGTGTCCTACACGAGCTCAAAGATGAACTAATCCCTCATCTAAACACACTGTTTAAACTCAGCTACTCCACAGGCTACTTGCCCTCAGAGTGGCGCACAGCAACGGTTATCCTGTTCCACAAAGGTGGAGCCAGAACGAACCCCAGGAACTATCACCCTATAAGCCTGACTAGCTTGGTCTGCAAAGCTATGGAGTGCATCATCATGGATCTCATTAACAGAGAGGCACTCCTCAGTATGGAGAAAAGCGATATATGTGCAGTAACAGAAACCCGGTTTAAGGCTCCAGAGAGCACCCCAGCACTACCAGGCTACAACTCATACCATACATTTCGGCCACAAAACCCAGACCAAAATACAAAAGGAGGGGGAGTCCAAACACTGGACCCTACCCAGTTTGGCTTTGTTAAGGGCAGATCATGCCTCCTAAACCTGGTGGACTTCTTTGAGACAGTTACCAAGGCTATAGATGAGGGAAAGGTGGTCCACACAGCCTACCTAGACCTCGCAAAGGCCTTCGAAACCATTCCCCACTTAGGTATTATAGACAAGTTCACCAGCCTGAACATAAACCCCTACATCATGAGATGGGTTGCCAACAGTCTCACAGACAGAACCCACATGGTAAGAGTTGTGGGAGCTAGGTCTGACTCTAAACCAGTTACAAGTGGCGTTCCCCAGGGCTCAGTCCTAGGACCCCTCCTGTTCGGCATATACTTCTCAGAGGTACAGGCAAGCACAGGAGGACTATGGCTGACCAAGTTCGCAGACAACTGCAAACTAGGGGCTATAATTGACTCTCTGGCTGAAAAAGACATCCTCCAAAAGGGTCTCACTGAGACAGATACCTGGTGTCAAAACCATGGCCTCAAGCTAAATGCCAAAAAGTGCATAGTCATCCCCTTTGGAAAAAACAAAGTACCCACAAACTACCACATAGGTGGTAGCCCCCTAAATACGGAAGACGTAATAAGGGATCTGGGGACCCAAGTAGATAGTAATCTCACCTTTGATAATCACACTGCCAAAGTGGTTAGAAAATCCTTCTATGTGGCCCACCTAATCACAAAAGGGTTTGTATCCAGATCAAAAGAGGTCATTGGGCCCCTCTACGCATCACTCATCAGACCCATCATAGAGTACAATGCCCCATTTGGGATGTACCTTACAAGACACTTGCAACAGCTGGAAAAGCCACAGAATGACCTCACCAAGAGGATCACTGGCCTCAAGCAGATGCGCTATGCAGCTCGACTGAAGAAACTCCAGCTGTACTTGGTTGCATACCACCTACTCAGAGGTGATCTCTGCCTGACATACAAGGCCATGTCCAACTCAGAATTGATGGACATGCTCCACCTAAAGAAAACCATATCCCCTTGAGCCACATGCTGCAGGGATCTAAACCTCACCACAACAATAAATAGGATGTCCTGGAGGGATAGATTCCTGTCCCAGAAACTTCCCATGCTCTAGAACAAGATTCCAATCTACATTAGGCAGAGCTCCTTGCTAACCCTCTTCAAGAGAAACCTTGATGAGTGGATGGGAAACAGAAAGTTTACCCTAGGGATCACTTCAATGGCTCTGCTGGACAGAGGCACAGGGAACTAATCTAAGGGGGCAGCGAAAGCCAACACATTCCAGCTAGGCTTAGAAATGCCTTTGGGCAGATAGCCTAGTACCTACCTATGAACCTATGAACTTGAAAGGCCTAAATCTAATATGCAACATCAACAAAACCTGCTGGAGAGACAGGTTTTCTCCCAGAGGCTGCCCCGTCTCTGGAATAGACTTCCCATACATGTCAAACAGAGTAACTCACAGACCCTCTTCAAGCATAACCTTGATGAGTGGATGGGAAACCACAAATTTGTCCCAGGGGTTTCACCTGTGTCCCTCACTGACAGGGGCGATAGGTGCTGACTGAGGTTTCATTTTTGGAGATTAACTCTTGGCTAGGCTTGTAAGGGCCCCAGAGCCATTAGCCTAGTAACCACCTGTGATCCTATGATCCTATAAACACCCTAACCCACCTTACATATTTAGATCACAGCTGATAATGAAATAGACCAGTTGGCGTAATGATTAAGATCTTTGCCTCCCATGCACAAGGTACAAGGTGTGACTCTGACCAATGCCTGTTTAGAGGTTGCTTGTTCTCTCTGTGTCTCTGTGGGTTTCTTTTCACTTCCAAAAAACATATTGAGTTTTCCATCTCAGAACTCACCAATGAAGCTTGGGCAGCAGTACAGACCCTACATGGCACCCTATAGGGGGAATAGTTGTACTGACCAACCACTTTGGGCATCTACTGTGGTGCACAGTATCCTCAAAATAAGAGAACATGGATCACAGACTGTGCACCGTGGCAGGGCTAGCCACACAATGGTGTAAAATATGGCTGTAGGTGATTCAGTTATGTTGACTAATGTTGCCAAAATGGGCATGGGCAGTTACCGGTGATAAGTGGGTTGTGGACCCGGCCTACTCTGAGCTACACCAGGGACCTGTGATAACAGTCGGAGGGGTTTCTGTGGCCCTATTGGCCAGTGTGTGCCCGCCATAAAGCCCAGCAGCCCTGGGTCAATAAGCTACTGGCTGGCTGGTGTCTAGTTACCCAACCTGGGTTACCTGGGATAGCTCTGCTGAGTGAAAGCTGGATGTAAGACCAATCAACCTGACAAACATGAAATGAGAATTGCTACACTTAATGTACGTTCACTGAGAGGACGCAGCTTGGAAGTGGATGACATGATGATACGGAAGAGGCTGAACATTCCATGTATCCAAGAGACAAGATGGAAGGGCAGTGCAGCAAAGCCACTTGGCTTGGGATCCAGAGTCTACTACTCAGGAGGGGGACAGACTAGAAATGGTATGGGGAAAACAGGTGCAATTCAACGAAAATAAAATAAAATAAAATTCGACACAGACTTAGCGCTTTCACCCAGTGGAGGGCATCATCAGAGTAATGAATACACTTAAACAAGAGCTAAATATACTTAATTAAACTGTTCACACCCCTGCAAGTAACCAATGATCATAAGTCATCAGAAATTAGTAGTTAATATTGAATTTGTTACTGCCCCACTTTAAAAAAACATACATTAAATATTTAATTGAAAAATATAATCTATAAAAATACTAATATATGAAACTTAACAAACATTAAAAATGACAAACTAATAAAAGACATACAAATAACGTGCACTAATACAAGACCTTAGGTAAAGACCTTAAGTAAAAACCATACCGTGGTGAAATTTTTTTAAAAAATGAAATGATAAAAATAGAAGAATATATATAATGTAATACCTTCATTACAAAATAAACTTGTTAATATTTAACCTTAAATAATTATAAAAAATATATATATGTTATTAAGGTTAAATGATAAACGACCTATATTTCAAAATACTAAACAAGGAAATGTGTTCATTGATGCCTGGAGGCTTAGAAGCATTTAGTCTCAATTGCCAAAGGCACTCTTTTACCTCTAGCAACGTTTTGTGACCACCCCCCCCTATCACTATAAGGAACTCTGTCAACTACAAAAAACAAAAACTTTTTAAAATTATTGCAAACCATACTGTGTGTATATAGTGCATTGGTTGATTTTTTGTTTTTTATATCCCTGTTGTGCTCTAAAATCCTTAGCCTTAACTTTCTAATGGTCTTTCCAACATAAAATGTTGGACAGCTCATAGAGACCAGAATCTGGGCTATGTCATATTTAAAAGAAGGAACAAAAGAAAAGCCCTTAGAAAACAGTTCACAGTAATCATCAGTTAATGTCAAGTTACTGTAATTATGTATACAAAAATGACACCACTTTTAAATTAGAAATTGACATGTTGATGGATATGTTATCAGAAAGAGGGTATCCTAGGGATATCATAAATAAAATTGAATATGAAGTGGTAGAGAAAAGGTTGACGCTTTATAGACCTACTCTAAAAGCAGGGTTACCAAAAAGTAGTAAACTTATTCCAACAACCAATGAGAAAAAGCATGCAATGATTTTGCCATATAATTCCTTTAGCACTGATGTTAAAAATATTATCAGTGACGTGTGGAGTAGTGTACTTACTAAAGATGTTATGAATGTGGTTGGTTACAGTCCTTGCTTTATTAAAGGACAACCGTGCCCTCAGACTCAAAAAACATATTAATTTCATCATGGTTTGATGTTTCCTACATTTTAACAGCACTCTGAGACTATTTGTAGCTTTTTAGATATTTTTATATGCAATTTCTGACTCTGACCACATGGGGTCTGGCATATTGAAAAAATTCAGACTGTTTACTCTGCCTCAACTATCCCAGAATGCATCATTTGTCTCCCGAAAATTGCATCAGATCTGCCACTTTTTCCCTTAAGTTGCCATGACTTCATTGACTTAACAGGCATTCACTGCAGTCTTCAAATCCACTATTTTTGGTTAAATTGTTATCCTTTTTAAATGACCACTTGAAACACAAGCAGTGCAAATGCTACAAAACAGAACACAAAAGTGCATTTTCTAGCTTTTTCTCCTTTCAAATGCTAACTTGCTTTCTTTGTGAAGGCTGGAATCTAGCTCTCCAAGGAATCTCCCCTCCCACTTCACACCTACCTTCCCTAGCTGTCAAACAGCCAAGGGTAATTTGAGCCATTATCTGCATGTGATTGACAGCTCATCACAGCAGGTGACCAGACCAATGTATTGTTTGCTAGTCTGCCTTTTCCTCCTTAGTGGGAGACTTTTTGTTGCACTACTCCTGTCAAATTTAAAACCAAGCAACATAGCACTGGCAATAGTTCCCTGCTTTGCAAAGCATCAGTCTGCCACTTATTTTCCCTTCCTGTTTAAATAGCCAACAGATGATACACTATAAACAAATAATTTCAGACCTGCATGACAGCACACACATGCTTTGAGTCAATATTAAAAACTTATGGTAATGCATACCAGTTGTAAATTGTTGCACTTTAATTGTGCCAGACAGTCTTATGCAATAACATCCTGTTACTGTCTACGCATGGTCACTGCAAAATTATCCTTTTGTAGCCAAGCTACTGTACTTCATCAGTAGGGCTCTTAATAGTGAGATTAGTGAACTTATTTGGCTGGACTTCACAGTTCCAGCAATGGTCAACTACATATACTGCACCATATATTGGTTTACTCAGAATTTCACCGCTTAGTATCCATGGTCTTACTACATTTTTAGCTTTACAGCATCTCAATTTACAAAGTCTGTGCTATATCCATTTATCTCTAAATATAACCCCTGTATACATTAAGACTGCAGCGTAATGAAGATCCATCATGTATGAAACACTTTATTTTAATAGACCTTACAAATCTATAGCAATCATATACCATTTAATTTTTAAAAATGTACCAGAAGTCAACTGATCCCTCAGACATACAAGATTAGCTGGCTTTTGGTTTACAATGTGCAAAAGTGGCAATTCCCACAGCACTATTGTGAAAAGCCTCTGTACCTCCAAGGTAGCCAGCATCACAGGGGTACACTCACACCACAATACTTCCCGCTACAGCCTGATCCACTCACACCACCATTTGCATCCAACAGTCTTCCAGATGCATCCAACAGTCTTCCAGATGCATCCAACAGTCTTCCAGATGCATGCGACGCTTGCCCAGCCAAAAAAATCTACATGCATACATTTATTCACCAAGGACCAGTCCTTAGACACTGTACAAGCTCCAGCTGCCGACAAATAAAAAGGAATCATACACAACTTCATACCGCTCCATCATTCACACAATAGTACTGCAAATCAAGGCTAAGACAAGACATTCCACAATAGCAGTCTCTTGGTCTACATCTGCACAACATGACAGATCTTACACAAGTTATGCCAATCGATTGACCTTTGTTATTTTATTTAATTCTAGCAGCACACATACACGTCACTATTTCTGAAAACTTTATTTTCACTTCACTATTTCTGAAAACTTTTTCACTTCACAATACCAGTACACATTCCATAAAATATTATCATTTGTCCCGAGCCTCAACTGCTCAACAGCAGGAACACCATGTACCTCAAAATTGCAAACTTGCATGCTCAGCTACTTGTTCCCAAATGACCACAACCAAACAAAAGTTTCACCCGGACCAACTTGTTACAAACTAGTATCCCTACTTAACAACCTGCGCCCTTCACTATTTCATGCTTGGATTGATACTCCATTGAAAATGGCACTTTCCAAGTGTGTAATGTGCAGGACTATAATCATACCATTCACAGATGAAGCCAAAAAGATACATTTAGTGACTGCATGTAATAACCAGTCCATACACCATCAGTAATACAATTCTACCTTACATAGCTTATCAATTCCATCCATTTAACCATCAGACACACACCATTTAATTTACCATCCATTAACAACTTAAGAACCAATCCACTTAGCTATATTCATCAAGTCAGGAAACCATAACATTGCACATCACAAACCATCCATAACCCATTTGTAGACTCCATTTCACATCACATGAATTCATTGTAGCACCATGTTAGACATTGCATTTAACACGATGGTCTTCTGTAGTGAGCTGTACTACTTCCATGCATTCAACACGATGGTCTTCTGTAGTGAGCTGTACTACTTCCATGCATTCAACACGATGGTCTTCTGTAGTGAGCTGTACTACTTCCATGCATTCAACACGATGGTCTTCTGTAGTGAGCTGTACTACTTCCATGCATTCAACACGATGGTCTTCTGTAGTGAGCTGTACTACTTCCATGCATTCAACACGATGGTCTTCTGTAGTGAGCTGTACTACTTCCATGCATTCAACACGCTGGTCTTCTGTAGTGAGCTGTACTACTTCCATGCATTCAACACGATGGTCTTCTGTAGTGAGCTGTACTACTTCCATGCATTCAACACGATGGTCTTCTGTAGTGAGCTGTACTACTTCCATGCATTCAACACGATGGTCTTCTGTAGTGAGCTGTACTACTTCCATGCATTCAACACGATGGTCTTCTGTAGTGAGCTGTACTACTTCCATGCATTCAACACGATGGTCTTCTGTAGTGAGCTGTACTACTTCCATGCATTCAACACGATGGTCTTCTGTAGTGAGCTGTACTACTTCCATGCATTCAACACGATGGTCTTCTGTAGTGAGCTGTACTACTTCCATGCATTCAACACGATGGTCTTCTGTAGTGAGCTGTACTACTTCCATGCATTCAACACGATGGTCTTCTGTAGTGAGCTGTACTACTTCCATGCCTTCAA